>NC_081557.1:222922418-223033981 GCF_022355385.1 Mustela nigripes | reverse complement strand
GGGTCTTATTTTAGAGGATTTTTAAATGTATAAAAAAGTTGCAAAAGGAGTACAGGGAGTTGCTATATACAAGTCTCCCAGCTTCCCTGAATGTGACTATCTTGCATATAACCACAATACCATTATCAAACTAAGAAGTCAGTCTTGCTTCAGTACCGTTAGGTATACTTGAGGCTTTCCCCTGGATTTCACTCATTTTTTCACTAATGTTCTTTTTCTGTTCCAGGATCCCATCCAGGCTCCTACATCACATTTAGTTGTCCTATTTCTTTAGTCTTCTTCAATCGATAACAATTCTTCAGTCTTTGTTTGTCTTCCATGACCTTGATACTTTGAAAGAACACTGTTTGGGTATGATGTAGACTGTGCCTTAATTTGGCTGTCTTCTGCTGCCTCATGAATGGAATGAAGTTATGCATTCTGGGCAAGGAAAGCACAGAAGCGATGTGTCCTTGGTGTATCATATGAGCCACATGATGTTAGTATGTCTGATTACTGGTGTGGCTTGGTTAAGTTAGCTTTGGCTGGGTTTCTCCCCTGTAAAGTTAACATTTTCCTTTCTAATTTATATATACCCTAGGGAAATCATTTGCAACTCTGCATGCATTCTGTTTCTCCTCAAATTTCTGTCCACTAGTTTTAGCATCCTTTAGTAGATCTTGCTCGCAACGATCATTGGTGTGGTGAGCGATGATGATCCTGTTCCCTCTCTCTGACACTTGCTAATCAGAATTCTCCTGTGAGAATCTCAGGGGCATTTTCACAATGGAAGTCACAATGGTTGATGCCTCCTTTTTATTTATTTATTTATTTATTTATTTATTTATTTATTTATTTGGCAGAGAGAGTGAGAGAGCACAAGCAAGGGGAGGGGCACAGGGAGAGGGAGAAACAGACTCCTCACTGAGCAGGGAGCCCAGTACCTCCAACCCAGGCCCCTGGGATTATAACCTGAGCCAAAGGCAGAAGCTTAATTGAGCCACCCAGGTGCTCCATGCTTGATGTCTTCTTAGATACCAGGTTTCTGGTGTTGTGCTTCAGGGTTTGATTACAGAGCAAAGGTTGGAATCTCATCCCTATCTTAGTTTTTGTTTGTTTGTTTGTTTTTGTTTTTTAAGGAGGTACGATATCTGAGTGTTTCTTTACTTGGGTTAAACACCCATGTCTTTACCACTTCATTGCTATTCCTACCCGGCAAGTCACTGAATCACCGAGTTGGTGTTTTCTCATTTGCAAACTGGGGTTAATAATAGTATTTAGCTCATAGGGATGAGGATTGAATGTTATTAGACATTCAGCACTGAGTACACTCAATGGACATGACCCTTCCTATAATTATTTCTTCTGGAATGAAATCAGAGTTGATGCTAAAAGGACTCGGTAGAGAGCCAACCTTTCTTCAATGATATCTGTTGGCATTCAAATTTAGGGGACCGATTTTATTTTCAATTCTGATGTTTATTTTTTGGACAAACAATGTTATGCAAACATTAAAATGCAATTTTAGAGGAAAATAAAAATTAAAGGATGCAGCCCATTTCCATGGTGGGGGCTTTACTCCCTCCTGTCTTCCCATCCCCCTCCAGCTGCTGTCTACAAGCAAGCATGTCTCTGTAATGTTAACAACAGTGTCTGTGCCCCTTAAGAAATGCATCTCTTTTCTCATATTGCAGAGATGTGTGCATTTTACTGCATAGTCTCTGTAATTATTGATTATTCTTAGCCTCTGCCCCATATTTTGTTGTGCGCATGGCTGTAATTTATTAAGCTTTATCTTATTGGTGGACGTTTATTCTCATTTGCTAATTTATTCATTGATTTAGCACCTATTTATTCAGTCCTGCCATGTCCTAGACACTTCTTAGTGGTGAGGATGGGAGAGAAAAAGATAGACAATATTTTTGCCTTTGGGATTTATAGTCTATTAAGGAAGACGCGGAGGCCTTTTCCTGTTGTTTTACAAAGCTATCGAGTGCTTTAGTGGACACGGTCGTACCTCCATCTTTTATCTCCATTTGAATAATTTCTTTATAATCTGAGGGCTTGTATGACTGAGTCAATCAGTCGAAGTTGTCTCATGGCTACATAATAATAGCATATGGCTGATGAGCTTTCTGGAAGGGTTTTCCAAGGAATACCTTACCAAGCAGTGGTTGAGTGTGAGAAGAGAACTGAAATCTTGTCAGCATGGGATGTTTTCATGACTTCACTTTTAATTATTCTAGTGAAATAATTATAAGTTGATAACTTCCTTATTGTTTTATGTCGCATCGGTTTGATTACTGGTGGCAATGCACATTTCTACATAGACTTTATGATCACTTACTCATGATATATGTGGATTCTCTATTCATGTTCTTTTCCTATTTATCTACTGGAGGTTTGATAATTTTATTTTTTTTTTTAAGATTTTATGTATTTATTTGGGAGAGAGAAAGAGCAGAGTAAAAGGGAGAGCAGGAGCAGGGGAAGTGGCAGAGGGAAAGGGAGAAACAGACTGCCCTCTGAGCAGGGAGTCTGATGCAGGGCTCAATCCCAGGACCCCGGGGTCATGACCTGAGCCAAAGGCAGACGCTTAGCCGACTGAGCCACCAAAGCATCCCTGATACTGCGGTTTTTTCCCCCCATTTAAATCATAATTAGTTTTTTATACATTTTCCCAGTAGATAATAAAGCTTAAGCTATTATATTGTACACAAATATTCCCCTAGTCTATTTTCCCATTTATTTTAATTTTGCTATTTTTCCAAGAGGCATTAAAATCATAAAAGTGATTTTTTTTTCTTTTCTTCTAATATCTCAAATTTAAGAGTATGTTCCTTTTAAAGAGTGGAGAAAGAGTCTATTTTCTCCGTGTTTGTAAGTGTGTGTTTTGTGGACATCTCAAAGATTCAACACTTTCATCTATTTAGAGGTTATTTGACAGAATAATGAAGGTAAAAATTTGAGGCTCTGGACCCTGTCTGCTTGCATCTGAATTCCAGCTCTTGCCCCTGTCCAGCTGTATTACCTTGGGCAATGTCCTTAACCTCTCTGTGCCCCAGCATCCCACCTATAAAATAGAGAGGCTAATAGTACCTATCTCAATTTGCTGTTATGAGCATTAGGTAAATAAACAAGTATATATATATATATATATATATATATAACTGTGCCTCACATATAGCATCACTCAGAAAATGTTAGCTGCTGTTACGTTTTCATGATTATTGCATAGGATGGTAATGAGAGGCCTGGTATATAGAACCTGTTGGAGGTGATTTTCACTGAGATCCTTGTCTGTGGCAACTGAAATGAAAGGTCAAAGGGAGGATATAAGTCATTAAAACATGACCATGAATTCTTTGAAGGGCAACAGTCCCATTTCACTTGTAAATCCCTAGTGGTAAGTAACACATCATTTTTGTTGATGTCTCTGTCCGGCCATATGCTCCGTTCCTGATGGACTGTGCCTCTCCCCAGACAGAGTAGCAGCTCCCATTCTTTATGAAGTTCCTCTACTGTCAGGCTCTTAATTCTGTTGGTTTTTTACATTAGATCTGCACAGCCCATTAAAGCAGGTTCTACCTCAGAGGGTAGAGAACAAGGTGTATAACAGGAAGAGGTAGGGAGTTGTATCTGAGTGGAGCTGTGCCAAGAGGAGAGTGGGAAGTTTTCCACACTGGCCTGGGAGAGCAGAGACAAACCCCTGTATGTGACTTTGTGCAAGAGATTCTCTATGTTAGAATGCAGTCAGGAGAACATTCTGTTCAATTTCTGACACGCTGATGGTATCCCAGAGAGTAATCTGTAAGTGATAGACATTGCCTTCAACTTGGTATTCTGGTTTGTTGATGACACAAGAGCACGTTTTCCAGGGAGTTCTGTCTTGAGAGAGTGAGCAGGAAAGGACAGATTCCCCTGGTTGACTGGCTTCTGAGCAGATGGGACACAGCATCTTCTGAAAGCCTCCCGGTTCTCCTGCAAATAAATTTCTCAGATGCATATATTTAGGGAAACAATCCATCAATGAAGATGACAAAACCATCTGGCTCGAGGGACTTTAAAAAAAACAAAACAAAACAAAACAACAACCAGAGGTTGTAAAAGTTTACATTCTGATGAAGGGTGTGTGTCTGGGGTTTATTATAAGGCGTTGATGAGTTTGGTTTGTGGCTTGTTTTCAGGGTTTCTTTAACCTGGCTCTGCTCATTGAGGAAGGTGCTATAATCCCACACCATATTTTGGATTTCTTGGAAATTGACCCAACTATCCATTCTAATAACATCTCTATCCTCCAGGAACTGTACGAAAGGTGAGTCTGGAGCCTTTTTTAATGCTGTGGAATCTGGGGGAACCCAAGTGGGTGGTGTTCACTTCTTGGTTAAAGTCAGTTTCTCTCATTACATAACACCAGTTGTTATGAAAAGGGCTCAGGATTTGTTCTGATTCGAGAACACTCAGCTGGACCCAAACTATTTCCCTTTTTTAGCACCTGAGGCTTACTGTACAGAATGTGCTTGATCGGAAGTTAAAGTGCTGACCAAGGTTTCCCACCAGAATGGAAAGAATAGTGTGTCTGATTAGACCGTGCCTTTCTGCAAGATAGGGAAGGGTTCTGATGTCTGCACTCTGGACCAGCACTCAAACAGGAGTATTGCTCTGGCGGGTCCCTGTTGGGGTCCTCCTTGACCCACTAGCTTTTTATTAAGGACAGGACTGATCTTTTCCAGCCAGGAGCCTGGAATATCAGGGTGGGCCCCAACTCTTTAGAATGGGCTTCATGTCTCTGTTTTTTCACCTTAAGCGTGCCTGTTTTCCCAAAGAAGGAGGGGAAGATTGAGGATCTGACAACACAGGTCATGGGCGATGCCCCCGAGGTTTGCCGATCCCTCCGGATTCCCTGTCTTTTTGTCTGCAGGTGCTGGAACCAGAGCAGCGAGGAGTCCTTCAGCCCCTGTTCCCTAGCCTGGCTTTATCTTCATCTGCGGCTCATCTGGGGCGCCGTCCTGCGCTCTGCCCTGGTAGGTGCCATCTCCCCCAGCCCTGCCCTCAAGGTCCCTGCCCTTCAGCAGCCATCTAACTTGTGCTTCGGATTCTGCAGATCTACTTTCTGGGGACCTTCCTGCTGTCTGTACTGATCGCCTGGACCATGCAGTATTTCCAGTCTGTTTCAGGTAAAAATTTCTAAGAAGCTGGGGCAAGATAAAAATGGAGGGATTCTTTTTCCCTAACCACCCCACCCTCAAAAAAAAAAAAAAAAAGAGAGAGAGAAAGAGATGATCTCCCTCCTCATGCCTTTGACCATGCTATTTCCTTTCGTTAGATGGGTCCTTCATGGCGTGGTGGGCTCCCCCAGGGGGTACCATCATCTCTGGCTGATGGAAGGTCCCAATTACTGTTATATTTGTCAAAGTAAGCAAGGATTTTTTCTTAATAAGAAGCTTTATAAATTGAACAAAAAAAGTCTTCTCCCATTGAAAATACATCCAGCATCAATATCCTACGACTATTGCCCTAAAACCCAGCTTCTGAAGCCCCCTCCAGCAGGATTTCTTCCTATTTATTCCAGTCAAGGAATCAATTATGCGGGATGATAAAGAAGCCCTCACAAAGAGTAAAAGTACCCAGCCATGTGGATTCAGAAGGAGGGGCTGAGGAGGAAGATGAAGTGACAGTTAGTTTAGTGTGATTTCCGCCGGTCACTGTTATTTTTCCAAGCTCATGTAAGGCCGTCGTTAAAGAGATGGACACCCACCGTAGCTTGGAGTAGCGGGCTTGGAGTCCAGGCTCGGCTGGTCATTAGTGGTGTGATTTACGGCGAGTTATTTCATCTTCCCGATTTCCCAATTTTCCAAGAGTAGCATTAGGTAATAATAGTTGCTATTTCCCAGGGATGTTCAAAGGCTTTGGTGAAAAACACACATGATGGTTACCAAAGTGACTACTGCAGGTAGTCGTGGCCGTTATATTTGCCTGGCATATAAAACCCTCTGAGCAAATGTGAACTCATGTTCGTCACCCCTATCAGGACATACGATGGTGGAAGGCTTTAGTGCATCATATGGGATATCTCACACTTAGTAGGTACTCAAAGCTGCAAACCTCAGTCAGTGGAGAATTAGAATTAGGACTGGACATGGCATTGGAACACGTACTCAGGCCCTATCCGTGTAGCAGATAATGAAAAGCGAAAGGAGTGCGTCTCGCCACAGATTTGATGGTGGGAAGGAAGTCTCTGTTGCAAGAGGCTAGTGCAGAATCATTTCCCTCTGATTTACCTGAGGAGGTTAACAAGGAGCCATCAAAAACTTGGCCAGATTTGATGCCCCGTCATATGCTGGCTTATAAATTTTCCTCATGCAAATTCTGTCCCATCCCTAAATTTGTTGCCAGGTAGAGCACATTTATTTTGCATCTTGTCAGTGTTTTCCATTTCAAATTATCTTTGTCATTTTTACTCTGTAGAAATATTGTTATGATTATTACAAATGCAATTCCGTTAGAGGAGCTGAAAATTGTCTTTATGATTTTATGCCAGCTGGTAGCCATGAAAATTCATGGGCTGGTGGAATTGCTTTTATCAGAAGCCATCTCTTTTTCCTGTCTTCCTGTCTGCATTATCAGTCTCTCCACATTCTCGCCTCCCTGTCCCTTCTACCCTTTGATAATTCTTTTTCCCCTTTGCTGAGTATCCTTTGCTCTTTCTTACGTTTTCTTCATTTTTTTGCAAACCCGTTCACTTTCTGTGCATGCCTCCCTCCGTGTTGCTGGCCTTAAACAAGTCTGGACAAGTTCTTAAAGTTAAGTTAATTCTATGCCCTTCATTTTACACGTAAAGAGATTAAGGCCAAACACATGAAGGGGTCTGCCCCAAATCACAAAATGATGTCCAAGAAAGGACAGAGGGCAGCGGGATTTCAAACTTTTTCAGACTCGTGATACAGTTGACCCTTCGGCAACTGGGGTTGGGAGGTGGGTAGCTAGGGGCACCAATCTACCCTGCGGCTAAAATTCTGCGTGTAACTTTGACTCCCCTGAAACTACACTACTGACTCCTGTTGACCAGAAGCCTCACCAAGAACATAAACAGTCGGTGAATACATATTCTGTCTGTTATACATATTACATTCTATATTTTTACATTAAAGTAAGTTAGAGAAGAGAATTCGTTGTTCAGAAAATCAGAAGGAGGGGAAAGTCCATTCAAGGTGCTGTCCTATGTTTATTAACAATAACACCACAAAACAACAAAACATAACACAAAAAACAAAAAACTTGTGTAAGTGGATCCATCCAGTACAAACCCGAGTTATTCAAGGGTCAACAGTATTTTAAAACAGCGGTTACCATTCTGTCTCTGACCTTTGTTCCGTGTATAAAAAATATTTCGTAGCACATTTCTGGGACCTTGAAATGAATGATAATTATCCTGCCTACCACAACACATATTTTTAAAAGTAGCACCCTAACAGCAATATAAAGGAGAAATAAAAAAAAATGAATTATAATAAAATGACACATATTTCAGTATGTAAATTCTAGTCCCATACTTCTTTACTATAATGTGCACATGAATCACCCCAGGAACTTGTCTAATGTGGATTCTGATTCAGTGAGTCCAGGGGCTGGCTCTGGGATTCCACATTTCTAACAAGCTTTAAGGTGGTGTCCATGCTGCAGTTCCATGGACCACACTTTGACTAGGAAGGGCCTAAAAGTATAAAAAAAAAAAAAGTCTCCACATTATTTCTAAAACATGCTATAAGTGGTGCCTTCCAGCCCTCTTAGAACTAGTGTAAAGAGTTAAAATATATAGTAAATTATTTTCATATTTTTAAAGTCTTAAACATAAATGCAAATTTGTCAGTAACTTAGAAATAGGGGGAACCCGGGTGGCTCAGACAGTTAAGCCTCTGCCTTTGGTTCAGGTCATGATCTCAGGGTCTTGGGCTCGAGTCCCTGAATTGGGTCCCTGCTCAGTGCATACTCTGCCTCTCCCTCTAACCCTCCCCCCTGCTCATTCTCTCTCTCCAGTGAATAATTAAAAAAATATATATTTTTTTTAAAAAGCCAAATTTTGAAATAGGAAGGTGCTCTCTCAGTGCCTGGGCAATGGGACAGGAGCCAGAGGGGTACAGAAGAGCAGGAGAGAGGGTCAGAGGGCAGAGTTGCTGGGATTGGTGCCTGGCCCATGACCGGGTTGATGCCTGAGGTGTCCTGCCCTGCCCTGGGGAAAGGGGTGCCCTCTAGCGGATGCTGGTGTGAAGCAGGCCCAGGAATGACGTCTGGGTGCTGAGTAACAGTTAAGAGGGACCGACTGGAAAGTTAGGAGCTTCCCTTAAATGGCCTTGTATAAGGCTTCTTCTCTAAGTGAGGCATCTTTGTCATTTCGCGATTTGCATTTTTCTGGTCAGTGTTTTTTTAAAAATTAGTGATTTATGGCCAAACTTCTAAATTGAACTGTCCTTCCATTTTGCTTTCAGCTCCAACTACCTTCCTTTTCCTCCTGAGTTTACATGCTCTGTGATATATAGTCCATACTCCAACGCGTTTGTCACACTAAATTGTCCCGTGTTCAGAAGGCTAGCAGTGTGAGACAGTAGCTAATACCACAGGCTCGGGAGTCGTGCTGCCAAGGTTCTGGCCCTGCCACTCACTGCATGACCTTGGGCAAGGAAGGGAGCCCATTTGTGCCTTGGTTTCCCTTTCTGTAAAGTAGCAGCAATAGCAGTATACACCTACTTGCCATTGTAGTTGAAAGAAGCCAATAACCAGGTAACAGGGTATAAAGTGCTTAGAGCTCAACAAATGCTAGCCGGCAGCTAATACCCTGGGGGGCATCCCACTTGCAGTTAAAGCACACCGACACCAAGTGGCATCTGTACTTACCCGGCTTGGCTGAACCAGTAACAGACCCAATTCCCAGAACCCCGTGGGTTTTTCTGTGTCATTAGACTCTTTCTAAAACATCAAACTCTTTTTTTAAAGCATCTGAAAGATATTGACCAGGCTTTCAGGAGAACCAAGACAAATATATGAAAAATATCGCATATCTCTTGTGTCCTTTAAGGGGACTTCTTTTTGTCTCCTGGCTGGCATTCTACCAGGCAGCTCAGTCTTTCTTGAGACCGATGCCTCCCAGGGGAGTTCTAGGATCTTGGGTGGCACCAGGACCGCTCATGTGACCACCAGCCTGATAGCAGAATGCACACCGCCCTGGGCCGCCTCTGTCCCTCCAAGTCCACTGGCTTTGCAGTTTCTGGTCACCAAGAAGTCCCATTGGCTTTGCGGTCCACCTTTTGTCCCCCCATGCTTTCTTCCTGAGATTGCTGAGGGGCCACAGTGAGGACTTTGCTGCCACCGGGACAACATAAAACTGGGCTCAGCCACTTTCCCAGGCTCCAGACACTCCTCTCCCTGCCTCGCTGAGTCTCTGAAGCGCTCTTCCTCTCCCCTCCCTGTTGGGGCTGCCAAGCATAATTGCCTTAATGGACTCGGGCTTTTGGGGGGGCGGGAACCAACCAAAAAAATTCCCAAAGCAAAGTATGTCTAGAACAATTTCCATTTCTGTCCCTACCAAACAAAAGTCCCCCCAGAGACCGAGAAAGCATGGGGGCTGGCTAGCTGCCTGGAGGAAGGCAAAGAGAGGATGGGGACAAAATGGAAGGTACCCCTCCAGAAAGAGTCCTGCCTTACCAGTCTTTTTTTTTTTTTTTAAGATTTTATTTATTTATTTGTCAGAGAGAGTGAGCACAGGCAGAGACAGAGAGGCAGGCAGAGGCAGAGGGAGAAGCAGTCTCCCTGCTGAGCAAGGAGCCTGATGTGGGACTCGATCCCAGGACCCTGGGATGCTGAGCCGAAGGCAGCCACTTAACCAACTGAGCCACCCAGGTGTTCCCTGTATTACCAGTCTTACCGGAAACTTGATGTCTCAGTAGAATGCACAGCATAGAGCAAGACCTGGCTGAACTAGCAGGCCCTAGGTATGATGAGGTAACCTCTTAAACCAATGTTGTTCTATTCAAAACAGCCAGAATTGAGGCCGAATCATTCTTTCTGCTTAAGTGGTTAGTGCAGTGGTCTTTGAAAACGAGTAGGATGATATGACCAAGATTAATGAAACTGTTTCTACTCTTTTCCTGTCATCTACATTTCCAGTGAACGAGGCTGCTCCTAAAATTACAGTGAAATCTCAGAAAGTGGCGTTCATGAAAAAAGTAGTAGCTTTCAAGTCAGAGCTATTTAATGGAGAGATTTCACTTTTCTCATCACCCTTGGTGCTGACCCAATAGCTTTCCTCATGAGAAATGTTGAAATGACATGAATCTTATACTTGTCCTGGGATCCCCCTAGATCCAGAGGCCCAGGTGAAGTAGGCTACATCTTCTTCATTGCGAAGGATTTCTGGGGCTTCCCCCTCTCCCCTTGGACTCCATCTTTGCAAACATTCTATTAACTCGGGACTGACCCAGTATATTCCCTCATATTCTTCTCTTTTATCCTCCCATCTGGCCACCTGGCAAGCACAACCCTTTCCTACAATGGTCCACAACAGGGGTTGGCAAACCTTTTCTGCAAAGGGCCAGATGAGAAACATTTGGAGCGTTGAGGGTCATCTCAACTACTTGGCTTTCATTATAGGGCTAAGGTGGCCACTGAGCGCGCATGAAAATGAGTGGGCGTGGCTCGTTTCCGGTTAAACTTTACTACAGATGTGGAAAGCAGAATCTCTTCTGTCACCTGTCACAAAATATTACTCTTCTCTTAATTTATTTTCAAACATTTAAGAATGGAGAAGCCATTCGTAGACTGCAAACTATCCAAAAACAGGCAGTGAGCCCTGGTTGGCCAGTGGGCTGGAGTCTGTCCCACCTTGGTCTACCCCGCTTAGGGCCAGCTTTTAGTTAGTCTCACTCACGTACAGAAAACGGTCCCCCTCCCCCAAGTGTCAGGTAATACAAAAATCAGTTCGATTTGGCTCTGGAATATGCTCTGTAGTTTTTGAAACAGCACACTTATTTTCCTGGTTACCTTGATTCCAGGCTGGTAATCAAATTAGCACGCATTTCAGGTGAGCAGACACAAAGAGGCCACTTTAAAATTATGATAGGCTGTGGGGGGCTTGTCCAGTGATTGCGAACCCCCGTTGGAAGGGGGAGCGTTCTCATGTGGATAATAACAGATTCACTGTAGAAACATCAAGCGTTTTTATTATGTTCTTTCTTATGAGAAGATTTAAATGGTGGCAATGCTAATTACGCATTCCTTCTACATTTACACATTGGCACTTTTTTGTTTTAATCAGAAAACTGATTGCTGATTTATCTTGTTACCATGGTGATTTAAACTTTTTTTTTTTTCCAGAGCTTGAAAGGGGGAAAAAAAATGCATGCCTTAGTACTTTGTGAACTCCCTCAGAGATCATCAGAAACACAAATCTCAGGCCCCAAGGGGGTCTCGGACACCATCCAATCTAAGTCCTTTAATTCACAAATGTGGACATTGAGATCCATGAGATGTAAGAATTTTAATACTGAAATGTCTGCCACTCAGTACCTATCCCAAAGTCACTCCTAGTGGCAGATAAATGAGACTCGCCTAGACCAAATGGTCTTTGTGCCATGTCACTGGGTCTCATGCTCCCTACCTTGGTGAGATCACCCACCAGAGTGATGGCTTTAACCTAGAAACATCACATCGTTATATAATACCCTGGTTCCCCATCCTACCAATCATCATCACTGTCCTGTTCTTTCAAAACCATCTCCGGATCCACAAAATATTCTGTAACTCTGAGGAGGGGTTTCTAGGAAATTCCATATCCAGAACACCCAGAGGCTTTGGAGCTCCTTTCTGAAGTCTCTGGAATGGCCTTGTGGAGATGGAACTCTTGAAGAGTTTATCTAGAAGTCAGATTGTCCATGTGGTGTCATCTTCTTAGGGTTGGTACATTGCAGGATGGACACTGGGCACCTTTACAAACAGTCCCACCTACTGAACGTGTCTAAGACTTGGGGACCACTGAGCTTGAGTGAGATCCCCAGTTAAAGACCCGTGAACAGTCGTTTGCACAAACTCTGGCTACTGTGTTAGCCATGTGTCACACAGGTCCGCAAACTGCCTCCTCTGAGCACTTTGTATACATTAACTCATTTAGTCCTTGCAACAATTCATCATGGGTGTAGATACTTTTATTTTCCCCATTTTTTTTCAAAAATTTTACTTATTTATTTGACAGGGAGAGACACACACACACACACACAGCAAGAGAGGGAACACAAGCCGGGGGAGTGGGAGAGGGAAAAGCAGGCTTTCCACCGAGCAGGGAGCCCAAGGTGGGGGCCCCATCACAGGACCTGAGCTGAAGGCAGATGCTAATGACTGGAGCCACCCAGGCGCCTCGTATATTCCCCATTTTTTTAAAGGCAGAAGGAGAGCAGGGTATTTGTCCAAGTCACATAACTGCTAAAGGAGAGTGGCCAGTTTCCAGATCCTACAATCTTATGAACCAGGGTGCCTCTCAGCCTCAGTCTAGAAAGCGGGGTGTGCCCATTTCAGAGCTACTGATATTTGGAGCCAGATCGTTCTCATGCATTGTAGGATCTCTGTGACCTCCCCGGCCTCTACCCACACTCCGCCAGCAGCAGCCTGCTCTCCAGCTGTGACCACTAACAACATCTACCAACGTTGCCCACTGTCCCCTGGGAACCAAAATCGCCCTTTGAAAACTGCTGACATAAAGTACAAAACTTTATAAGCTTCCCTAATAGTTATGGTGGCTCAACCTTCTTACTAAAGGTAGATTGATAAATAATTAAACCTAATAATTATAATTTCTAAGACTTAGATGCATTTATTTAAATAACATAATTTAAACCA
The DNA here is from genome assembly GCF_022355385.1 of Mustela nigripes. Lineage (NCBI taxonomy): Eukaryota > Metazoa > Chordata > Mammalia > Carnivora > Mustelidae > Mustela > Mustela nigripes. Next base: position 223,021,120 of record NC_081557.1, on the reverse strand, counting down.
AATTTGATACTTCATCCAGCGAGAGTAAGAATGTGAATAAAATGAGCGCTCCTTTCTGATTGACTCATATAATTTGTGGTTTTCGTTGTGTCAACACCTTGGGAAAAAAAAAGATGACCATGGGAAACATAGACCAGAGAGTCTTTCCCTTTCTCTCTCCCTTTCTTTCTTGCTTGCTTGTTCTCCCTTTCCCTTTCTTTCTTTTCTTTTTCTTTCCCTTTCTTTCTCTCTCTTTTTCTTTCTTTCCCTTCCTTCCTTCCCTCTCTCTCTCTCTCTTTTCTTTTTTTTTTTTTAATGCAGACATTTACCTGAACATCACAGCATAAATCCAGAACTCAGAATCCCAAGACGTCAGAACCATCAGAGATCATTGAACATCTATTCCAGTCCTCCATTTTATAGGGGACACCAAAGCCCAAGGAACCTAGATAACGGGTGTAGAGTTACTCATCTTTTAGGGTCAGGGCCACTGGACCAGAAGCATCTGCCCTGGCTTGCTAGGGTCGAGGTGTGGTTGTTGTGTCCTGCATTGCACTAGTTTGAATACTCAGTACCTGCTGTCCATGTGTCTCTGCAGCCAGCAGTTCCCATCAGACACCATCCCGGGCCTCTGCAGACCCCACACCTCTCTCCACAAGCCCAGCTGTGACTCCAGCTACAGATGCCTCTGTTCAGGACCAGCCCACCGTCCATAATAACGCAGAGCCTCGAGAGTGAACTGTGCACTCCAGGTCTCTCCCGATGAGAGAGAACCCCGACAGCAGCTGGTATTAGAAAGTTGGGGCTAGGGCATTATACTGAGAAACACATTACATGTCTTGTCAACTGGATGTGAATTTTGCACTTGATGTCTTTTTTTTTTTTTTTCCATCAAATCTGATTACAGGGAAGTACCCAGTACAGGCAGTGGGTAAACTGAAGGTTATCAGACCAATATTAGGAACATCGTGATCACAGGGGTGTGTTGGCGAGGTTGACTGAGTCACTGCAAAGTCCCTCCCTAGTGACTGTGTGTATGGGGGGGCGGGTTATGGTTTGCCCTGTGGCGTGTCTGAATCCTTATACACTGAGATGTGTTTTAAGAATCTTAGCCACTTATTTGTCCCCTTTCATTAAAGAACCGAAAATTGTGACCTCTCTATCAGTTTGAGAATCTTTCGGGATGTGTGTTGGCCACAGCACTGCTCCTCCAAGTCCAAAAGGCAGATTTCAATTTGACTTCCAAGACCCAGCAGTTCTAAGACACCTTGAAAGAAATCGGTTGTGGCTGGAAATGCAGGGAAGGCAGCAGCTTTGGAAATGGGTTTACATTTTTCTCCTTGACTTTTTCTAGGATCGTGCTTCTGAATCATTTAATGACATGGTTGGGTATCATTTCCTTTTCAATTGACTCCATAAAATACCACTTAGAAAATTCTTAGTATGTACCTGTAGTCTTCTCCATGAATTACCCATTAGAATAGAATGGTGGCAGTGGAATATGCAGGAAATAAGCCCTTAGCTCATAGTTCCATCCCTACCCTTATGCCTGCCTATTTTCTGTGTAAGGGGGTTGTGTGTGCATGTGTGAGAGAGAGAGAGAGAGAAGAAGAAGAGGAAGAGCAGACTGTCCATACACTGTATGCTGCTAAGGTAGTAAATAAATCAGTAATGCAATATTGTGGGTCCAAACTACTCTTTGCACTACTTTATTTACAGTAGCAAATAAAAATTATTTTTATACTGTTGACTCCTGGGATGTGGCTTGCTTTCTTTTTCGTAGTTACTGTTGTCCTCCTACAAAGTCCATGGACCTCCTACAAGGTGCATGCATGTTCCTCAAGGAGGCAACAAAAAAAAAAAAAAAAAGGAGAGTCCTCCTGATGAGAGGGATTATTTCTGGTAACCCATGACTGTTTACAGATGGAAGGGGACTACCCTCCAGGGATCCCATGCTCAAAGTCTGCCCCCTGCAATGTCTTTATGGTACCGGATGGTATGTCAGGGCTCCAGGTATGTGGGGGCTCTATTTATATCAGTTCTGGGTGACGTCTGCCATCCATGCTCTTTCTCCTCTGTGTACCGTGTAGAGTGTTCTTGTATTACCAAAGGTTGTCTTCCGTGCTTACGACAGAGCCAGACTTTGGAGTCAGACGGCCCTGGATTCAGATTTCAGTTCTGTAGCTTTTGAGGTCAATAACCTTGGATGAGTGATGAATGCCCTCTGGGTCTTGGATTACTGTTTATAAAATAAGGGTAATAAATTCCACCTCTCCTGACTTGTCATGTGGCTTAAATGAGATAACTTAGGTAAAACCCCCAAGACGGTGTCATGAACATGATTGGTTATTATTTTTATTAGAAGGAAAAGTCTGAGGGGCATCTGGCCGGTGCAGCCTGTAGAGCATGCAACTCTTGATCTCAGGCTTGTAAGTTCGATCCCCACATTGGGTGTAGAGATTACTTAAAAATAAAATCTTTAAAAATTAAAAAAAAAAAAAAAAAAGGAAAGGAAAGAGAAGTCTGACGGTCCAGATAAAGGGCTCTTTGCTTTACCTGGATCCTCCCTTCATGACAAACACTCACTCTTCAGCTGCTGGGATCATAAGACGTCAGACTGCTCACTGGGAATTGCCATCAGCTCTAGGAACCTGCCCAAGGTTATGTCCTTGCAAGAGCGCCTCATGCCCAATGACTTGTTGATGTAGCGCAGGCTTTCACAACCTCAGAAATATGGACATTTGGGACCGATGGCTCTCTATTGTAAGGGCGGCCTTGGGCATCATAGGATACTTAGCAGCGAGATCCCTGGGCTCTACACACAAGATGTCACGCATGCACGCTTCCCCCACCACACACACACACACACACACACACACACACATACACACACACACACACAGTTGTGACAGCCGAAAATATTTTCAGACCTTCCCAAATGTTTGGGGAGCGGAGTTGGGGGAAGGAATCACCTTGCACCACTCCTCACCTTAAGAATGACCTATGTAGGAAAAAAGCTTTCTTGCCTTATTTTGGAAGAGTTCTGAAGGGCCATCCCAACTCCAGAACACCATCTTGGTGGCAACCTCATTGTAGTTCAATTTCTCCCTCTACCTCATTCTGCCTTCCTTGTTTTTGTGTAGGATTTCCTGACACTGGTCCCATAAAACTCCAGATGCAACCCTGCATCTTAGAGTCTATTTCCAAGGAACACAGCTGTATTAGTCTGCTAGAGCTGCCATAACAAGGTGTCACAGACTGGGGGGCTCAACCAATAGAACTGTATTTCCTCACAAGTTTGGAGACTGGAAGTCCAAGATCAAGGTGCAGCAGGGCGGTTTTATTCTGAAGCCTCTCTTCTTGGCTTTTAGATGGCCTTCTTCTTCCAGTGTCTTCACACAGTCTTTCTTCTGTGTGTGTCTGTGTTCTCATCTCCTCTTTTAAGAACATTATTATATTGGATCAGAGCCCACCCTAATGACCTCATTTTACCTTAATGATCTCTGTAAAGGCCACATCTCTGAATACAACCACATTCTGAGATACTGAGTATTCGACTTCAATGTTGGGAGGACACAATTCATCCCCATAATACCAACCCAAGACACTGTGGGAAATGGTTCACTTCCAGAACACGGGCTCATGGCAGCCATCTTGATCTGAGACAGTTGTCCAAACATGCTCATCTCCAGGTCATGCTGGAAAGAATTGGAGTTGCTCCAGGACCAAACTACTACAGGTGAAGCTGGTAGGCAGGTCACACATCAATTCATGTCCCAGCTTAGGCACTTATTCTCTCAGGAGTTCTCAGCCTGTATGATCTGGGTCTAGCTCATACCTTCTCAAGCCTCAACCTCCCTTCTCTCCTCAAGTTCTAAATTCCCTTCCTATGAGGTTAGTGTAAGGCTGACTGGACTAGAACACTGTACAATGAAGTCAACATGGGGTGAAGGTGGGAGAAACAAATGGAAGAGTGAGGTCCAGAGTTGATGTTTGCTTACTTCCCTATTACTGTCTCCTCCATTTAGAACATTCTTAGACCAGGGTATGTAGACCAGCAGATTGTGAAACAGATCGCTTTCACAGCACACAAATGCGATTGTGAAACAGATCGATTCATAGCACACAGATGCGATTTCTTTGGCCCATCCAATATTTTTAAAAATTTGAATAATTTTGTAACATCTTAAAATAAAAGATTTAGGGCTTCTCCTAATAAAATCTGAACACGTTAAAAAAAAATAGCTTTCATTGCTGCATGACAAGAATTAGCTGAAGCTAAGTGGATCTGCCTTTTTTAGATAGAGGATGTACTTTCTTGTTTACCCCAGTCCCACAGTTCCCTACTGATTTATACCTCGGCGATTTAGCCCACCTAGGTATTTCAGTTTACAACCCATGCTTTAGACTTTCTTCTCTTTATTCTTAGTGACCACATTTTGGCAAAGCTGAGAGTGACTCCCAGATTCATCTACTGCTTAATCATTGTCAAGCCTCAGTTAACTGGGGGAGTGGTAGTCTTTCTTTCCATTCTTTGGTAGAAGAAGATGCAAAGTTGTGACTCATTTGAAGTCCCATCAAAGTGTCTAAAAAAATGTGGGATAAAATGTCAATTAAAAAAATAGTGTTTTTCTATACCAGCAGTATAGAATATTTAGTATTTCCTATACTAAAAAATACTAAATAATTAAAATACTAATTTCCTTTATAATAGCAACAGTTTTTAAATGTCCAATAATTAACCCAATAGTAAATTCACTAGATCTTTACAAAGAAAACTAAAAATGTCAAAGTACATAAAAGAAGATATAAAGTACTATGTGTGTCCATGGATCTAATAATAACATAAATATGTTAGTCTCCTCAAAATTAATGTGCACATTCAATATTTCAATCAAAGTCCTGAATTTGTGTTTGTGAGGAACTGACATACTGCTTTTAAAATGTATGGAAGGGTGCCTCCCGGGTGGCTCAGTGGGTTAAGCATCTACCTTTGGCTCAGGTTGCAACCCTGGAGTCCTGGGATTGAGCCCTGCATGGAACCTGACATTGGGCTCCCTCCTCAGAGGGGGAGCCTTTTCTTCCCTTTCCCTCTGCAGCTCCCCCTGCTTGTGTTCCACTCACTCTCTCCTTCTCTCTCCCTCAAATAAATAAATAAAATCTTTTTAAAAAAAATAAAATAAAATGTGTATGGAAGAATATAAGTCAATGCACAGGTAAAGAAAATTTGAAAAAGAAGAGGAAAGAGAATTGACTTACCAAACATCATTTTACTACAAAGCACAGTAAAGCAAACAGTGGGGGATGTTATGAAGGAATGGACAAATGGTTCAGAGGGGAACAATGGAGAGCTCAGGAACAGGCCAGTTACATATGGTGTATGATAAAGTGTCATCACAAACCAGCTGGACTAAGAATAGAATATTTAGTAGTCAGAGTTAGGAAATTGGCTATTCACAGGTAGAAAAATAAGATGCACACTGTATGTCCTTTATACAGAAAAAAAAAAGCCAAATTTAATTAAAGACTTAACTGTGAAAGGCAGACTTGGGAGGCTAGTAGGAGTAAATGTAGGACAGTATTTTACTGATTTTTAATTAGAAAGGATTTTTTAAAGAGTAGATAGATTTCTTTTTTTCAAAAGTGAAGGATTTTTGTTCTGATGACCACAGACAAAATTGGCAGATTGGTGACAGATTAGGAGAAGGCATTTGCACAAAAGGCATTTTGCACCACAAAAGATCAATAACTACAATGTGCAATGAGTGCACACTAATCTACCACAATAGAAAACCCAGTAGAAAAAATATTCAAAGCATATGATCAGATAATTAATGGAAAGGGAAAAATCTAACAACTCACAAGTAGATAAAAGGCAGCTCAATGTAACCTGAAGTCAAAGAAATACAAATTAAAATTAGAAGCTATTACTTCATATCTACATATTCACAAAATGAGAAAGACCGATAATAATAGTCTGAGATATGGGGGAATAGAAGCTCTCATGCCTAGCTAGCAGGAGGGCAAACTGGTACATAATATGGCAGTAATGTACTTAGTGAAAATGAATTGTTTATTACCCAGCAAGCCTACACTTAAGGATGGGCTCCACAGACGGCACAGGTGTGACAGGATGTGTATGAGAGAGGATATTTATCATAGTGCTGTCTCACAGAGCAAGGAGATGGAGCAGCCTGGATATCCATTAGTAGGACAGCAGATGCAACAGATGAATGTTAATGGAAAACAATACAATAGTCAGAAAGAAAGGAACTAGACTTATGAGCAGCCACATAGAAAGATGTCAACAAATATATTACATATATATATTACATATTTCATATATATATTACATATATATGCATGAAAAAATTTAGAAACTGAGTAAGATCTGTATCTCAACACTATTTGTGTAAATTAAAAATCAAACTCCCAGAGAATATTATATACACATGCATTTGTATACATACATAGTGTATGTATATATTTCTGTGTGAGTATATTTATACATTTTTTTCCCAGGTGCATAAGTAGTTCTCAGCCTTGGTGACATCCACATTTGGGGTTCTAAACATCTTTGTTGTGGGGGTTTGTCCCATGCATTGTAGGATGCTTGACAGCATCTCTGGTCTCTCTCCTAAATGCCAGTAGCACATTTTCAGGACAACCAAAAACTTCTCCAAACATTCATAGGTGTCTCCTGGTGGAGATGGAGAACTACTGGGGATTAAGAATCATTAGCTCAAATAATGTATCACTGGCTCAAACTATTAGAGTGGTTAGTGAAGTATTCAGAGGTAGGGACTGGGAAAAAGACTGTGGGCAAAGGAAAAGTATTACAATAAAAAAAAGAGCAGTGGTGGTATGCCATGAACTGAAGAGAACAATTAATTCAACTTTGGGTACCTGAGTTCCAAATACAAGCAATTAAGAAACACAAAACAAACTAAAATTGGCCTTAGTGCTCAGGATTGGCAGGTGTTAGCTGGAGCTCAGTCTGTTACCATGTGAAAATCCTTGAAGGGAAAAAAAAATGAGTAGACATTATAATATTTTGGCTTTCACTGTGACTCTAGCCTTGGCTTTCCTTTACTAAGTCTGTGCTAACGCATATTTTGCAAAAGCTCTGGTGTTATGAAGACAGTGTTGAATTAACCAATGGACAGACAAAGCACATGCTGTGATCAGCAAAGCAGAGAATCAGACACTGGTGAGAAAAAGTCAGCCCTGATGAAACTGCCTGGATTTTAAAATTAGAAAAAGCTAGAAATAAACCTTTAAAAATAAATAATATTTTCTAAAAGTAGCACATAACCAAAAGATAAAATGAGGAATAAAAAAGCTAGAGTAGCTTTATTAATATCAGGCAAAATAGATTTTAAGAAAAAGAGTGTTACAAGAGATAAAAAAAAAAAAAGGACACTTCATTACATTAAAAGGGACAATAAATCAGGAAGATAGAATAAATAGAAATAAGGAGAAATAGACAAACCCACAAAATGTGAACATTAACACACTTCTTTCAGTAATGAAACAACTAAAAATAAATCAGTAAGTATACAGAAGACCTGAATAACAAAACACTTTATAAGTGTTTTAACATAAAACACTATACCCCCAAATCACAAAATACACATTACTTTGAAGGACACATGGAATGTTTATGAAGATAAACTATATCCTGAGTCATAAAACAAGTCTCAATAGAATTCAAAATATAGAAATCTTACAGAATATATTATCTGACCACAGTGGAAATAAATTAGAAGTTAACAAAAATAAAGCAATTAGGATAGCTGGAAAAGAAACAATACATTGTTAAACAAACCATTGATCAATAAAGAAATCTCAAAGGAAATTAGAAAATATTTTGAACTGAATAATAATAAGCACATAACCTCAAAATTTGTGGTACTGGATGGCATTAACTGTTTTTAAGAGAAGAGGTAGATTTTGGGACACCTGGGTGACTTAGTTGGTTAAATGGCCGACTCTTGATTTGGGCTCAGGTCATGATCTCAGGGACCTGGAATTGAGCCCCAAGTTAGGCTCTGCACTCAGCAGGGAGTCTGCTTGAGGAATCTCTCTCTCCCTCTGCCTCTGCCCCTCTCCCTGCTCACGTTCTCTCATGCTGTCTCTCTCTCTCTCAACGAAATAAATAAATCTTAAAAAAAAAAAGGAGGTAGTTCTCAAATCAATGATCTAAATTTCTACCATAAGGAAAAAGAAGAGCAACATAAACTCAAAGTAAACAAAGAAAAACAAAGAAAAAAATAATAAAGAAAGGAGAAGATATTAATGAAATTGAAACCAGAAAAGTAAAGAGAATCAATGAAATCAAAGCTGGTTATTTGAGGGAAAAAAAATCAATGAAATTCATAAGGCTCTGTAGAAAAGATTTAAAAAATTGCCAATATCAGGAATATATGAATAATATCACTACAGATCTTACAGACATAAAAATATTAATAAGGGAATATCATGAAAACTTTACACCAATAAATTTGACATCATACACAAAATGGAAAATTCCCTAAAAGACATGAATTGACTGCCAAGGCTACTGTAAGAATAGATAATGTGAACAGTCCACAGCTTTTAAGGAAATTGAATTCACAGTTTAAAAACATTTTCAAAAAGAAATTTTGGTGCCCAGATGACTGTAGTGGTGAATTCTATCAAAAATTTAAGAAATGGGGAGCCTCACTGGCTCAGTTAGCTAAGCATGCAACTCTTGATCTTGGGATTGTGAGTTTGAGCCCCACGTTGTTTATAGAGATTAGTTTAAAAAATTTTTTCTTTAAAAAAATTTAAGAAAGATATAATGCCAAATCTAGACAAGCTCTTTCATAAAAATTAAGCAAAGGAAATAATTCAGTATCTATTTTATGAGGCCAACATTACTTTGACATAAAATCAGCCAAAGTAATACAAGAAAAGGAAACTAAACCACAGATCAGTAACTCTCATAAACACAGATACAAAGATCTCTAACCAAATATTAGCAAATTGAAACTTGTAATAAATAGAAAAGGTAATACATCATGACCAAATGTGGTTTACTCCAGGAATTCAAGGTCAATTTAATGATTGAAACCAATCAATGTAATTCACCATATTAAAAGACAAAAAATATAAAATAAGATATCTCAATAGATGCAGAAAAGACATTTGACAAAATCCAGCATTCCTTTATGATAAAAACAGGCATCAAATTAAGAAGACAAGGGAAATATCTCAATTGCATGAAGGGAATCTACAGCAAAAGCTATAGCTACAGCTACATTTCCCTTAATGGGGAATGCTTCCCAGAAACAAAGCAAAAATGTCTGTTCTCACCATCCTATTAGTATTGTACTAAAAGTCCTCTGTAAGATTTCTAAGAAATACACAAAAAAGATACCATAAAAAACTAAGTGACTTCAGTAAGCCTGTAGGACCCAAGTCAACATACAAAACCAGATTATATTTTAACATATTACCAAAAAACAATTGAAATGTGAAGGTTTTTTTTTTTTAAGATTTTATTTATTTATTTGTCAGAGAGAGAGATGGCAAGAGAGGGAACACATGCAGGGGGAGTGGAAGAGAGAAGCCAGCTTCCTTCTGAGCAGGGAGCCTGAGGCAGGGCTCAATCTCAGGATCCTGAAATCATGACCTGAGCCAAAGACAGATGCTTAACCACTAAGCCACCCAGATGCCCAGAAATGTGAAATTAAAAAAAAAGCAAGCTATTTACAAGAGCATCTGATAATATGAAACATCTAGGGCTAAATTTAACAAAAGATTTATAAGATCTGTATTCTGAAACTAAGAACATTACTGAAAAACTTAAAGAAAAGCTAAATAAAATGAAGAGCTAAATCATGTTCATGGATCAAAAGATTTAATATTTTCAAGATGTCTATCTTCTCCAAATTGATTTATAGATTCAATGCAATAGCAATCAAAATCTCCGCAGGATTTTTTTATTTTGGTAGAAATTGTCAAGCTGATTCTAAAATTTATGTAGAAATACAAAGGACCTAGAACAACTAGGGCAATACTAAACAAACAAACAAACAAAAACAGAAAAAGAAAACCTAAAGGACTGACGCTACCTGATTTTAAGACTTATGATAAAGCTACAGTTATTAAGACAGCATAGTAATGCCATAAAAATAGACATATAGATAAGTGGCACAGAATAGAGATATTAGAAATTCCCACACATGTATGGTCAATTGATTTTCAACAAATTGGGCAAGACATTCAACTTCTTTGGAGAAAGAATAATCTTTTCTTAAAAACAACACTTGATAGTCATAAGCAAAAAATTAAACCTGTACCTTACCTTCCACCATAGATAAAAATTAACTCAAAGTGGATCATAGATATAAATGTACAGGGTAAAACTATAAAACTTCTAAAAGAAAATATTAGTAATATTGAACTGTCAAAGATTTTATATACAAGACACAAAAACATGAACTATAAAAGAAAAATATCAATAAATCAGATTTGATGAAAATGAAAAATTCTTGCTCTTCAGAACACTGTTAACACAAATGAAAAAAACAAGCCACAAACTGGGAGAACATAACTGCAAAAAAAGTACACGACAAAGGACTTGCATGTAGCATATGTAAAGAACTCTTACAATTCAATAATAAGGGGCACCTGGGTGGCTCAGTGGGTTAAAGCCTCTGCCTTTCCCTCGGGTCATGATCCCAGGGTCCTGGGATTGAGCCCCACATGGGGCTCTCTGCTCAGCAGGGAGCCTGCTTCCCGTTCTCTCTCTGCCTATTTGTGATCTCTGTCTGTCAAATAAATAGATAAAATCTTTAAAAAAAAATAAAAAAAAAACAATTCAATAATAAGACATGAAAAGTTCAATACAAAAAAAGGGGGGGGGCAGACGAACTGAAGACACTCTTCATCAAGCTAGCTATAGGAATGACAAATAAGAACATTAAAAATATACTCAGTATCAGTAGTCATTATGGAAATGCAAGTAAAAATCACATTAGATACCACTGTGTACTTACCAGCATGGCTAAAATTAAAAACTTTTATCGTACTAAGTGTTGATGAGGACATGAAGGAACTAGAACTCTCATTTACTGCTTGTGGGAATGCAAATGTTACAACCACTTCAGAAAAAAAGTCTGGCAGTTTCTTAAAAAGTTAACAGTGTTAAGTGTTCATTTAGTTAATTTAGTGTTTTCAGATAAAATAGAGGATGTTAAATTGGAACTTCACATAAATAATAAATAATTTTTAATACAGGTATGACCTAAAAATTTAACAAGACATATATTTTAAAAAAGTTACTTGCTGTTTATCTGAAATTCAATTTAATTGGGTACTTTATATTTTTGTTTAATAAATCTGGCAATTCTACTTCCTGAACAGCCCAATCATTCCATTCCTAGGCATTTACCCAAGAAAAATAAAAATGTATGTCCACTTGTATATATAGTGTTCATAGAAGCTTCCTTTGTAATAGCCCTAAACTGGAAACAATTCAAATGTCCATGAACAAAAGAAGGGATAAACAAATATGGTATATCCATATAACACATTACTACCCAATATAAAATAAAAGGGAATGAACTATGGATACACATAAGCTATGGATGAATATCTAATTAATTATGCTGAGTGAGAGAAAGCAGACAATAAAGAGTACATACCAAATTTTTCCATTTACATGAAATTCTAGAAAGTGCAAACTTATCTATAATGTCAGAAAGCTGATCAGTGATCGCCTAGGGCAGGCAATGGTTGAAGTAAGATGCAGAGGCAAGGAAGATGTTTTTGAAACTTCTAGGAGTGAGATACGTTCATTATCTAGATTTCTATTTTATTTTATTTATTTATTTGACAGAGAGAGATCACAAGTAGGCAGAGAGAGGGGGAAACAGGCTCCCTGCTGAGCAGAGAGCCCGATGCGGGGCTCGATTCCAGGACCCTAGGATCATGACCTGAGCTGAAGGCAGAGGCTTTAACCCACTGAGCCACCCAAGCACCCTCATTATCTAGACTGTGATGATGGTTTCATGGCCATTTACATATGTCAAAATCTATCAGATTGTATATTCTTTACATATGTGCAGTATGTTGTGTGTCAATGACACTTTGACAAAGCTATAAAATTTTGTTTTGAATTTTCCTGTGTGAATTTACTCTGTGTATAACAGTGTGTGAAACTCTCCAGTGGATAAAACAAACATTTTACTTACTTGGAGAGAGAAGCCGACAAATATAAAAAGTTAAATAAAAGCACAAGCATTAAACAAGATGTAATTTGGGACAGTATTTGCAAATATTAAACCGATGTATTTTAATTTATCCCACAATTCATGTTCCTTTGAAACTTTCTCCCTCAGAGAGGGACCTAAATCTTATAACCAGAGAGCAGAAGAAAACAGATATTTGACTTCATTAACAGGCTAAGGGGCTTGCCAACTAAGCCTGGGAAAAGAATGGGTTTCTTACATTTCTTATATCAAAGGGTAGATTTGGAGAATTAGCTCAAGAATTTTTCTATCAATGGTGGAGAGCCAATATTCCTTCAACTTGTGACAACTAGATACTATGATTGAAAGAGTATAATAAGAGGGAAAAAAAAATCACACTTTAGAGCCAATGATGGGGAAAAGAAGAGAGGAACAGAGTTTGAAAGCAGATGCCATGGTCCTCCTTTTCTACATTCTCTCGACATCCTCTGTGTCCTGCCAGTCTTGCTGACCCTCTTGCCTGTACCTGAGGTTCAATCAGTGCCTTTGTTTGCTGTAGCAAAGAGCAAGAGCCTGAGGCTTCCCAGAGGCTTCTTAGCTTTCTGTGTGATTTGAAGATGAGCAGAAGCCTATGTGTGCCCTGAGGGAGAAATGGAGAAGGTAGCTGAAATTGCTGGCTGTCTTCTCTAAGAGGGGCTGCAGCTATGGGAATCTTTATTTATTTTGTTAAGGAGGCTCCAACATAGTAGGTTTGAACTCATGACCCTGAGTTCAAGACCTGAGCTGAGATCAAGATGCAGATGCTTAACTGACTGAGCCACTCAAGTGCCCTAGTTATGGAAATCTTTAAACATCGGTGAAAGCCAGAATGGCGGCCACTGGTGAGCAGCAGTTGGAGAAGATGGCTCTGAAGCACTGCCCAGGCCAAGGGAAGGGACCACATGTGTGCTGATTGCAGATGTTTGCTTCGGAAGCTGGCCCAATGACTAGATAGTATGAAGACTTCACACACCATCGTAAGCATCCTACAGGTTCTACCATTCTACCATCTTACAAGGGAATTTGGGGAGTGGGGGGTGATTCTGAAAGAGGAAGCATTTTACCTAAAGAAACTGAACATCCCCCAAAGATACTCTTAGTTTATTACTTTGGAGTAAATAGTTCCCTCACCCTGCTCCCCCGCCATCCCCATCAATAATACCCAGAGGATGTGCACTCCAATGTAAGTCTAGATTATAGACAAACTAAAGAAAATTTATTTCCACTGCACATCTTTGTGTGATGTACATACCTCTGCAACCCATTACCAAGATAATATAAGATATGTTTCAAGGCATTCAGTGATGGAGAGCAAGAGTAGTAGCCAGAAAGTGAGGAGCAGTCACAGAGGTGGGGACTCAGTCCTATAGCCTGCGTAAGGTTTTAGGCAGAGAGGAGGAGCATGTCAGGTGGGGAGAGCTGCCTGAATGAGGGTCTGCAGGTGAGGACAGGCACATTCACCTCAGTAGATGAATGGTGAATATAGGTGAATGCGGGGGAGAGGGGAGCAGAGAGCACACGTTGACCGGAGGGTCTCTGGTGCCCCACTTGGTTAGCATGACTGGGAACTCAGCAGAGAGTGAGCTCAGAAAAGGCTGTTCTGAACAGGCATGGACCTGCCTTCTGGAAAGTTTGCAAAAAGAAAGCCAGAGAACATGGCCACCTGAATGTCACTTGGTCTCTCAACAGGTCAAGAAGCTGAATGTGGTCATGTGATGGCTCCTGGGGCTTACAGCGTGGCAAATAGTTTCAACATGGTGCTGAGAGGGACTGGGACAATTCTTCAGAGGGCAAGTCTAAGGCACTAGAAACACCAAGGGTCACTCTCCTAGGAAGTCAATCTACGGAAACCAGGGACTCAGAATGAAGGTTGGCTGGCACCCAGGAAAGAGAGCTCTTATCTTCTTGTTTCTATTCAGTCCATAAAGAATGTAAGCTGGCTTGATCCTTGAGAACTGGCCTGACTCATATTTCATGTCCCTTCCTGAGGCTGGGCTGCTCAGCCAGGCAGAACTTGCTGAGAGGTTGTAGAAGAGGAAGAGGGTTTCTCTTTGCAGCTCTGATGCCTGGACATGGCCTGCCCCCACCTCTCCCTTCCACATCCTGTCTCATGTGTTTTTAATCAGTTGACACTTTCAGGCACACTTCTCCCTCTGCCTCTCTGACCTGGGCCTCCTGCAGCAGACCACATAGCCATGGGACAGACAGCAGGCCTCCTGTCTGCACCTGGAGTCCCACATAGCTCAGGTGAGTGCTGGGCTGAGAAGCCCTATAGCTTCCCCCCATGTCACACAAAGCCAGATTGTATCCAAAAGGGTTCATCTCTGTGGAGAGGAAGAACAGAGTTGTTTGGCCAGGACCCTAGGCCAGGTCAAGTGGTGCCCAAACTGGTCATATGGAAGAGTCCTACTTTGGCCCCAAAATAAAATAAAGCAACAAAAAGCTTATACCCATTAGAACGGCCCAAATCTGGAACACTGACAACACCAAACACTAGCAAAGAGGCAGAACAACAAGCACTCTAATTCATTGCTGATGGAAACGTGAAATGGTGCAGCCCTCTGGAAGACAGTTTGGTGGCTTCTTACAAAGCTGAATGTACTCTTAACATACAATCCAGCAATTGCATTTGGTATTTACCAGACAAATTGAGAACTTCTCTCTGCACAAAAACCTGCATATGGCCGTTTATGGCAGCTTTATGGATAATTGCCCAAATGTGGAAGTATCCAAGAAGTCCCTCAGTGGGTGAATGGATAAAGAAACTTTGGTAAGTCCAGAGAGTGGAATTATATGCAGAGCTAGAAAGAAATGCACTGTCAAGCCATGGGAAGACATGGAAGAAACTTAAATGCATAGAACTAAGTGAAAGAAACCAATCTGAAGAGGTTACATACTATATGATTGGAGCTATATGACATTCTGGAAGGGGCAGGACTATGGAGACAGTCAAATTTAGTGGTTGCCAGAGATGTGTGACAGGGAAGGACAGGGATGAATAGGTGGAGCATAGGGGATTTTTAGGGCAGTGAAAATGCTCCAGATGATATATCAAGATGGATCCATGTCTATACTTTTGTCCAAAAAGTATAGACCATATAATACCATGAGGAAACTCTAATGTACACTATGGTCTTAGAGTTACAATGACATGTCACTGTAGGTTCATCAACTGTAACAGATATATCACTCGGGGAGGGGGAAGTTGATTCTGGGGGAGACTATACAGCATGGGGACAAGTGGTAAATGAGAAATCTCTGTTTCTTTGCTTGAATTTTCCTGTGAGCCTGAGACTGCTCTAAAATTTAGTCTTAAGGCACCTGGGACATTCAGTCAGTTAGGATCTGACTCTTCATTTCTGCTCAGGTGATGACATCATGACCCTGAGATCAAGCCCTGCATCAGGTTCTGTGTTCAGTGTGGAGTCTGCTTGAGATTCTCTCTCTCCCTCTGCACCATTCCCTGCTTGCACTATCCCTCCCTTTCTTTAAAATAAATAAATAAACCTTAAAAGAAAAATTAGTCTTAATTAAAAAAAATAAATGATTAAGCTAATAGGGGGTTAATAACTGTTTAAATGAATAATGTTTACTTTTGAAGAAGAGTCACAGTATAAGAAAAATAGTACTCATTAGGACTTTAGGAAACATTTGTAGGAATTCTGGGAGGCCTTATAATAATTTCATCACCAAAAGGGTATGTGAGACCCACAGGTCTGCAGTCACCCACAGGTCTGCAACCACCCACAGCAGGCCCACCTGATGTATATGACTTTCAAGGAACCCTGAGCAACCAGCAGACCATCTGGGCTCAGTTCACTGGTCTCATTCTGTCATCTCTGAGCTGATGTCGAGGTCTGATATACAAGCATTGGCCTTTTTCACTCACACCAGACACAGAGACTTCAGACTCCCTCCTTTTCTCATTTCAACTATTCCATAATCCAGCTCAAATTTCTCGGCCTCTGGAAACTGGAAGAGAATTGACACTCTTCACTATTTGCCATTTATTTGGTACTTTCTGTACATTATTTTGTTTCTGTAAGCAGGGATCCCAGCAGGACCCGATCTACCCTTGAGAGTGGTTGAAGGATACCCCACCTCACAAAACACTGTTTGGAGACTTGGATTTGCATGGAAGCTAGAATGTCTTCTGGGAACGTATCTTGATTGCTGTTCATGCTGGGGTTCAGACAAGCCTGACAGACTTAAGGGCTGTGGATTGGCCAGGTCTTACAGAAGGCAGGGAAGAAATTGATCCTACGGACTCAGACTCAGTCAGCAAAAGGCCCAAAGGGCTGCACAGGAGAGCTAAACTGGGTTTGCTGTGGTTGCTATCAGAGGGCCTCTCCTTAACTCTGCAATTCTAGAACATTCCACACTTGAAAGTGCTGTTTTGCTAAATTCTGACAAACTTCTGACCAGGCTGTGTAGTTCACCGGTTGAGTATAAATGAGGGAAAGAGTATTTTCTATCCTTATAAAAGCAATTACCCTAAATCATGAATCTAGCACAGTGTCCCACTGTAGTACACTGCTCAGCAGGCAATAGAGAGTTGTTAAGTTTGTGAGTCAAGCTGTCCCACACCATAAAATTTGTGTCCTCTCCTATTTCTCAGTGAATCTCTATTGCAGCCCCACCAAACAGCAACTCTGAGCTGCTCAGCCAAAGCAGAACTCAAGCTTCGAGTGGTACCCTGGCAGAGTTTTAGGGACCAAGGGCTGGTGGGGGAAGGGGGTACCCCCCACACACTGAGAAACATCAAGACTATTGATAATCTGTTTTTGAGGAGGGAATTTCATCTTGAGTAGAGGAGCTATTGTAAATCGGGGATCAGTATGAATGCACCTCAATTGTATCCTCAGGGGGTTGAAATCTGAGACTTTGGGTTTATATTCCACTTAATGTTCACAGTACCACTGGAAGCCAGACATATTTTCCCCATTTTACAGATGTAGAAACTATGTTGCTGAGGAGCAAACCACTGTAGAGCTCACTGGGATGCAGCCATAAGCAGCTATTCCTCACTCAGGCACCTGTGGGTTGGCTTTGATTTGGCTGATTTAGGTGGGACTCAGCTGGGCTTGTTTCTAGGCAGTGGGGTACATCCAGGCATGCTCAAATGTCAATCCCATACAAAAGGCTCAAAAATCCAACAGTGTAAGTGCATTTAAAGCCTTTATTCTGGGCTGCCTGGGGCTCAATTGTTGAACGTTCCACTGGTCATTTTAAGGTCACGATCTCCCCCGTGGTGGCATCGAGACTGGCATTGGGCTCCACGCTCAGCAGGGAGTCTGATTCTCTCTTTCCCTCTCTCTCTGCCTCTCCCCCAACTCTCTCGCAAATAAATAATTATATCTATTTGTATATTTATTTATTTATTTATTATTTTTTAAGGTTTTATTTATTTATTTGACAGAAAAATACAGTGAGTGAGGGAACACAAGCAGGGGGAGGGCAAGGAAAAGCAGGCTTCCTGCTGAGAAGGGAGTCCCCCTCCCCATGTGGGACTCTCCATCCCAGGACCCTGGAATCATAACCTGAGGGAAAGCAGATGCTTAACGGGGCCACCCAGACACCCCTAATAAATATATCTTTTAAATAATATATTTTTTAAATAAAAGCTTCATTCACGTCGCTTCTCCTAACACCCCATTGGTTAAAGCAAGTCACTTGGGTAAGCCATGTGGGCAGGGAAGCAGATGCTTCCTGTGGAAGAGGGAGGGGCGTTGCTTTCAACTCCTATTTGTCTGAGGCCAAAGCTAGAGATGCTTTCTCGCAGCGTCTGCTCACTGCCCCCTCTAAAAATTCTCAGGTTTGTTGTCTTTACCACTGAATGAAGCAATCAATTTCATACTTTCGCGCTGTTGTTCAGGTCTTTGTGCTTTGGCATTTGCGTGGTCTCTGCCGTGGGACTGTTGAGTATTAAAGCAGGGACACTTCTGGGTCACCCCCCACCCTGCATGATGCTGACACAGAGAAGGACCACAGTAAGTAATTACAGAAGGACTGGTCAGGTGTATCATCATACCAAGAAGCCTGCGGTAAGTGCCACTTTGAGTATTCTGGCAGATTATGTGAAAACAAGCCCAAAAGAGTTGAGTGTGTAGCTGTGCCCCCCTCCCACCATGCTGGAGGAAGATGACAACTCTTCGTTATTTCTGAGGATCTGCCACCAGCAGGTACAGCTGGATTAATCAGCACTGTGTCCTTGCAGACTTAATTAGCAGCTCTAGTTGAAACTCAGCTTCTTGTTAAAACTAGACTTTAAAAAAGAACTGTTCCAAGTTTCTATCCTAACTTTCAGTTCCATGTCATCAGATATGAGACGAAATCTCACTGTTTTAAATTGAGTTGTAATTGACATATAGCATTTGTGAAGTTTAACGTATACAATGTGTTGATTTGACACACTTATACATCGCTATTTGATAGCTACTGTAGCCTTAGCCAACACTTCCATCACATCACATAATTATCATTTCTTTTTTTGTGGTGAGAACATTTAAGATCTAGTCTCCGAGTAACTTTCAAGTATATAAGGCAGTATTGTTAAAAATTAAAAATAGAACTACCATATGATCCAGCAATCTCACTTCTTGGTATATAACCAAAAGAAGTGGAAATAGGATATAGAAAAGATATCTGAACTCCCATGTTTATTGCACCATTATTCACAATAGCCAGGATAAAGAAATAATATGTGTCATCAGTGAATAAATGAGCGAAGAAGACATTCTGTGTGTGTGTGTGTGTGTGTGCGCGTGCGTGCGTGCATATATAATGGAATATTATTCAGCCATGAGAAAGAAGGACATCCTTCCATTTGCATTAATATGGATGAAGCTTGAGGGCATTATGCTGAGTGAGATAAGTCAAACAAACAAAAATAAATATGATATCACTTATACGTGGAATCTAAAAAGGCAGAATTCCTAGAAACAAAGAGTAGAATAATGGTTACCAGGGCCATGGGGGTGGGGGAATTTGGGATGTGGGTCAAAGGGTATAAATTTGCAGTTATAAAATGTATAAATTCGGGATGCCTGGGTGGGTCAGTTGGTTAAGCATCTGCTTTAAGCTTGGGTAATAATCCCACGGTCCTGGGATCAAGTCCAGCATCAGTCTTCTTGCTCAGTGGAGAGTTTGCTTCTGTGTCTCTCTCTCCCCCTGCTTGGGCTCTCCCTGACAAATAAATAAATACATAATATCTTTAAAAAATGCATAAATTCTGGGTATCTAATGCATAAAATCTCATTTTCTAAAAAGAAATGGGAGTCAGAGTGATTCCAGAATGCCCTTCCCCTAGTCAACTGAGATGATGATAATGCAGGTTAATACTTAGCTAAGCACTCACTTAGTGTACAAGGATCATGCATTCACCACCTTGCTCAATCTTCATCTTCCTTAACCTTATAGTTATTACAACTGTGTAATATTATAATTATTACCCATTTGGCAGCTGGAGAAAATGAGTTTTGAAGAAGTAAAGGGACTTGCCCAGTGCCCCAATGTTACAAATAGTAGCTCTGGGAAATAAAACCCTGACCAAAAAAAAAAAAAAAAAAAAAAAAAAAAAAATACTGTGCTCTTTCATACTCATTGCTCAATCCCTACTGCATTCTTGTTTATTTTATTGAAATGATTTCAAGTGCTACAAAGTACAGCAAATAATATTCGTGTATCACTGATCAGTTTTGTAAAATGTTACCTTTTTCTTTTGTCTTTTGGTGATTGGTTTTAAAACACCAAAATACTACAGACACAGAACATGACCCACAGCCATCCCTCCTCTCTATTCAGGGTAACCACTTAAATTTAGTATTTTTAATTCCAGCAAATTTTTTTAATGTTTACTACATATGTAAATAAAGACAAACATTGTATAGCATTATTTTGAATGTTAAAAATTCTATTTACTTACTATCCTTCTAAAATGTGTTTTTCATCCCACCTGATGTGTTTGGGATTTCTCTATGTTGATACATCAGGAATATTGCTATATACTTTATTTTTGTACTTATATCATTGGTTACTCATTCTCCTCTTGGTTTTTGTTAGGACAAAAAATACATCAGTGTATATTTCCCATCTGAGTTTCTTCATGCACATTTGCCAGAAGTTTCTGTGAAAAGTACCAAAAAGTGATACTCCTGTGTTGAAGGGTATATTTTGAACCTGATTCCTGTGTGGGTCTCCAATGAGGTCATACCAGCTTCCACTGCCACTAGCAGGACCCGGGAGCCCCACATAGCTTATATCCTCACCCACACTTATGATTGTTAGAATTTTAAATATTTTCCAATTTAATGTCAGTAAAAGGCAGCTCATTTTAATTTATTGTCTTTGATAGTTAGAAGAAGTACATCTTAATACTCCATTGCCCAGTCATATTTCTTCTTCTGTGAATGTTTTGATCTTATTATCTGTCCATTTTCCTATGGAACTGTCTTTTTCTTATTGATTTGGGACTCTGGATACTACTCATTAGTCAGTTACATGTGCTGAAAATATATTAATTCCCCTGGCATATGACTTATCTTTTCATCTTTTTAATGACATCTTCAAGCATATAGCAATTTTAAATTTCAATGTAGTTAGTTTGCTCAATTTTAAATATGTTAATCTTCTATTTGAAAGGCAATACATACAGCTTAAAACTCAAGAGGTACAAAGAGCATATAGTGACAAGTTTTCTCTTGCTCTTCCTCAGTCACCCAGTTACCTTTGGCATCCTTCCAAAATTATTTTATGCACATAAAAACAAACTATAAATATATTCACCTTTGAACCCCAATATGAACATACTGTGTACACTGTTATGTATAGTGCATCTTAGGGTTTTTTTCACCCTTTATCTAAACCTTGAAGATGATTCCATATCAGTACTAAAGAGTTTACATTTTACAGCTCCAGTATCCCACAGTATGAATGTATTATAATTAATATTTTACCAGTTACTGATTAATACTTGGTAGTTGGCCAACTTTTGAGGAATAGAAACAATGTTGCACTGAGCAACCTATTTAACCTACAGAATATATGTATGTATATGTATATTATATATATATACATATATGTATATATATTTTTCCCCTATAAAGAAAAAAAATGTTCTTTTATGTGTGCATATGTCTAGGGAACAAATTCTTAGATATGGAAATGCATGGTCAAAGGGTAGGTGCAAATGTATTTTGGATAGATATTACCAGATTACTTCTGTAGGGGTTATAAAAATTTACTCTCCACAGCACTGGAAGAAGGTCTGTTTTTTATACCATGGGTGATACTATAAATCAGATTTCTGAGTTTATACCAACATGAGAGATAAAAAATAGTATCTCAGTGTGGTTTTAATTTGTGTTTCTGTTACTATCAGTGAAATTGAAATAAATAAAATATGTTTAGATTGTTTGAAAACCACTTGTATATATTTTTCTGTGATATATTTGTTCATATCAAATTATTGGTGCTTTATTGATTAGCAAAAAGGATTTTCTTTTTTTTAAAAGATTTTTTTTATTTATTTGACAGAGAAAGACACAGCAAGAGAGGGAACACAAGCAGGGTGCGTGGGAGAGGGAGAAGCAGGCTTCTTACTGACCAGGGAGCCCAATGTAGGGCTTGATCTCAGGACTCTGGGATCATGACCTGAGCCAAAGGCAGGTGCTTAATGACTGAACCACCCAGAAGCCCCCCAAAAAGATTTTATTTTTTAGTGAAATCAGCTCTTTGTGATATAAGTTGTAAATTTTTTCCCAGATGGTTCCTTAGGTTTTTGACTATACTTAGGTGTTGTTGTTGTTGTTGTTTTAGTAATTATGACACCCAACATGGGGCTTGACTTTACAATGCTGAGATCAAGAGTTGTGTGCTCTACCAGCTGAGCCAGTCAGGTGTCCCCCCACCATATTTCTGTACTTTTGTTTAATTCTTCTCTGATCTGTTCTCATCAAAATATTTCTCTTGGGTTTTCTTCTTAAAATTTGTAGTATTTTGCTTTTTTACATTTAGTTTTTCAATTCATCTGAAATTAATTATTGTTTATATTGTTAGGTATAAAAGTAATTTTAGTTAATTTCCCATATATTATATATAATTAGTTATATTATATTAGTTATATTATATTATAATTAGTTATTATTTTTATGTAATATATTTAGTTATATTATAACTATATTAGAATATATGTGTGTATATATATATACATATGTATGTATATATATAATCTGTATCACTTATATATATTATATATATATAAAATATAGATATAATCTGTATCACTTATTGAAACATCCTTTCTGGGATATCTGGGTGACTCCGTTGGTTAAGCTTCTGCCTTCAACTCAGGCCATGATCTCAGGGTCCTGGGATGGAGCCTTATGTTATGCTCCCTGCTCACCAGGGAGTCTGCTTCTCCCTCTCCCACTGCCCACCTCCCCCAGCTCATTCTTTCTCACACTCTCGCTCTCTCTCTCAAATGAATAAATAAAATCTTAAAAAAAAAGAAAAGAAAAGAAAAAGGAAACTCCTTTCTGTCCCAATAGATTGGTACTGATACTCTTGAAGATAATAAAATTTTCATGAATATAAGGATCTATCTGAGTTCTCTATTCTAGTTTGCTTATCTATTCCAGCACTTTGTAACCTTCTTACAATCTGAACACACAGAAAAATATCATCTTCAAATTGTACACTGGAGTAAACAGAAGAGGCTGATGGTCCCTCCTGGGGCTTTAGCTGCTTCAGGCCCCACTAGGACTCCCCTAACCACCCTAAGGGCTGATTGGATCAATATCTCAGTACATTTTTAACACAATGAAGGGGCATCATGTCTATTTACCTTAATAACAAACCACTTTATTTCTATAATTACAGTTGACTCCTAAACAAAACAGGTTAGAACTGTACAGGTTCACTTACACATGGAGTTTTTGGATACAGTGCAGTATTGCAAATGTATTTTGTCTCCCTTTGATTTTCTTAATAATATTTTCTTTTCTATAACTTAACTTGTTGTAAAAATACTGTACATAATATATATAACACACAAATTATGCGTTAATTAACTGTTTATGTTATCAGCAAGGCTTCTGGTCAACAGTAGCTCCTAGTACTATAAAAGGATTATAAAAGTTTTAGGGAAGTCAAAAGTTATATGCAGATTTTCAACTATACAGGGTGGGGGTAGGGGATGGTGCCTGTAATAATAAATCTTGGTATTCATCTGGTAATGCAAATCACTCCTCTATTTTTTCTTCAAGATTGTTTTAGCTAATTCTTTTTCTGTCCCTTTGCTTTTCTAGAAGAATTTTAAAATCAGGTAACTTACAGATTAATTTTTGGAGACTTGAAATATTCAGTCTCCTTATCTATGAACATGGTACACATCATTTAGTCATTATCATCTTCCTAAGCTTTAAAAAGCTTTCAGTGAAGTTTTATAATATTTCTTCTAAAGGTGTGACAAGTCTTTTGTTAGACCTATTCTTTGGTATATTATTGTTTTGTGGATATTGTGTATAAATCGTTCTTTTCTCTCTTGTTTAAAGAATGAGAAGAACATGATAATGTCAATAATATTAATACTGCTACTGCTAACACAATAGTAAATATTTATCCTCTACATAGAAAACATTATTCTAAGGACTTTACATATTTTAACTTACTTGATCTTCAGAAAAACCTTATTTAGTAGTTTTACCATTATTCCCATTTTACAAATGAAGGAACTGAGGTGTTGACAAATTTTTCAACTTGCCCAATGTTGTCCAGTTTGTGGATGACAGTATTGCTTTGGAGAATGAATTTTTATAAATGTAAGGACACCAGAGGAGGAATCCAAGATGGTGGAGGAGTAGGAGACCTTAGTTTTGTCTGGTCCCAGGAATTCAGCTAGGTAACTATCAAATCATTCTGAACACCTGCAAACTTAACTGGAGATCTATGAAAATATTAGCTGCAACTCTACAAATAGAAAAGTGACCACTTCCTGCAAGAGTGACAAGATGGAAAATTTCACCCCTTAAAAGAGAACAAGAGGTAGTACTGACTCCCAGGGACCTAATCACTATGGATATAAGTAAGATGTTGGAAATAGAATTCAGAATAATGATTATAAAGATACTAGCTGGGCTTGAAAAAAGCACGAAGACACTACAGAATTCCTTTCTGGAGAAATAAAAGAACTAAAATATAATCAAGTTGAAACCAAAAAAAGGCTATTATTAATAGGTGCAGTAAAAAATGGAGACTCCAACTTACAGGATAAATGAGGCAGAAGAGAGAATTATTGTTATAAAAGACCAAATGATGGACTAAAGAAGCTGAGAAAAAGAGAGCTAAACAACTACTGGATCACTAGGGGAGAATTTGAGAAATAAGTGATACCATAAAGCAAAACAATTATCAGAATCATTGGGATCCCAGAAGAAGAGAAAAGAGTGAGGTGGGGAACAGAAGAGATACTGGAGCAAATTATAGCAGAGAACTCCCCTAATTTGGAGAAGGAGTCAGGTATTCAAGTTCAAGAGGCACAGAGAACACTCCCTCAAAATCAATAAAAAATAGGTCAACACCTTGACATCTAATAGTAAACCTTGCATATCTCAGAGACAAAGAGAAAATCTTGAAAGCAGCTCAGGACAAGAGGTCTGTAACCCACATGGGCAGAAACAGACTGGCAGCAGACCTATCCACAGAGACTTGGCAGACCAGAAAGGACTGGCATGATATATTCAGGGTGCCAAATGAGAAAATATGCAGCCAAGAATACTTTATCCAGCAAGGCTGTCATTTAAAATAGAAGGAGAGATAAAAAGCTTCCAGGAGAAACAGAAACTAAAAGAATGTGTGATTACTAAACCAGCCCTGCTAGAAATATTAAAGGGGATCCTTTAAGCAAAGAGAGCCCAAAAGTAACATAGACCAGAAAGGAACAGACAATATACAGAAAGAGTGACATTACAGGTAATACAATGGCACTAAATTCATATCTTTCAATAGTTACTCTGAATGTAAATGGGCTAAATACCCCTTATCAAAATACACATGGTATCTGATTGGATAAAAACAAAATAAAAAACCAAGATCCAAGATCCATAGATATGTTGTCTGCAAGAGATTCATTTTAGACCCATAGACACCACCAGAGTGAAAGTGAGGGGGTGGGAGAAGCATTTATCATGCCAATGGACATCAAAAGAAAGCTAAGGTAGCTAGCAATCCTTATATAAGACAAATTAGATTTTAAACCAAAGACTGTAATAAAAAAGGAGGAAGGACGCTATACCATAACTAAAGGATCTATTTAACAGAAAGGTCTAACAATTATAAATATTTATGACCCTAACATGGGAACAACCAATTATATAAACCAAGTAGTAACAAAATTAAAGAAACACATTGATAATAATACAATGATAGTAGGGGATTTTAACACGCCCCCTCACTGCAATGGAAAAATCATCTAAACAAAAGATCAATAAGGAAACAAGGACTTTGAATAACACACTGGGCCAGATGGACTTCACAGATATATACAGAGCATTCCATCCTAAAGCAACAGAATACACCTTCTTCTCAAGTGTGCATGGAACATTCTCCAGAGTAGATCACATATTGGATCACTAATCAGGTCTCAACTGGTACCAAAAGATTGGGATGATTCCCAGCATATTTTCAGGCCACAACACTTTGAAACTTGAACTCAATCATAACAGGGAATTTGGGAAGAATTCAAATACATGGAGGCTAAAGAGCATCCTACTGAAGAATAAATGGATCAACCAGGAAATTAAAGAAGAATTTTTAAAAACTCAAGGAAACAAATGAAAATGAAAACACAACTGTTCAAAACCTTTGGGATGAAGCAGAGACAGTCCTAAGAGGGAAGTACATAGCAATACAAACCTTTCTCAAGAAACAAGAAAGGTCTCAACTATACAAGCTAAACTTACACCTAAAGGAGCTGGAGAAAGAACATTAAAAAAGCCTAAATCCAGCAGGAAAAGAGAATTAATAAAGATTAGAGTAGAAATCAATGAAACAGAAACCAAAAGAACAGTAGAGCAGTTCAATGAAAGTAGGGTTCTTTGAAAGAATTAGTAAGGGTGATAAACCCCTGGCCAGACTTATTAAAAAGAAAAGAGAAAGGACCTAAAACAAAATCATTAATGAAAGAGGAAAGATCACAACCAACACTGAAGAAATACAAATAATTTTAAGAACATATTATGAGCAACTATATGCCAAAAAATTGGGCAATCTGGAAGAAATGGATGTATTCCTAGAGATGTATAAACTACCAAAACGGAAATGGGAAGAAATAGAAAACCCAAACAGACTAATAACCAGTAAGGAAATTGAAGCAGTAATCAAACGTCTGCCAACAAACTAGAGTCCAAGGCTGGCTGGCTTTCCAGGGGCTTTCTACTAAATATTAAAGAAGAATAACTATTCTTCTGAAGCTGTTTCAAAAATAGAAATGGAAGGGAAACTTCCAAACTCTTCCTATGAGGCCAGCTTTACCTTGATCCCAAAACCAGACAAAGACCCACCAAAGAGGAGAATGATAGACCAGTATCTCTGATGAACATGGATGCCAGAATTCTCACCAAGATACCAGTCAATAGGATACAACAGTACATTAAAAGGATGATTCACCACTACCAAGTGGGATTTGTTCCTAGGCTGAAGCGTGGTTCAAAATCCACAAACCAATCAACATGATATGCTACATTAATAAAAGAAAGGACAGGAAACATATGATGCTCTCAATAGATATAGAAAAAGCATTTGACAAAATATAACATCCTTTCTTGATTGGAAGTCTTCAAGGTGTAGGGATAGAGGGAACATACCTCAATTTCATAAAAGCCATATATGAAAAGTCCACAGAGAACATCATTCTCAATGGGGAAAAACTGAATGCTTTCTCCTAAGGTCAGGAACATGGCAGGGATGTCCACTCTCACCACTTTTGTTCAACATAGTACTAGAAGCCTTAGCCTTAGCAATCAGACAACAAAAAGAAATAAAAGGCATCCAAATTGGCAAAGAAAAAGTCAAACTCTCACTCTTCACAGAAGATGTTTTACTCTGTATGGAAAACCCAAAGGACTCCACCCCAACATTGCTAGAACTCATACAGGAATTCAGCAGCAATGTGGCAGGATATAAAATCAATGCACAGAAATCAGTTGCATTTCTGTACACAAACAATGAGACAGAAGAGAGAAATTAAGGAGTCAATCCTATTTACAATTGCACAAAACACCATAAGATATCTAGGAATAAAGCTAACCAAAGAGGCAAAGGATCTGTATTCAGAAAACTCAGAAACACTCACTCATGAAAGAAAGTGAGGTAGACACAAAGAAATGGAAAAATGTTCCATGCTCATGGACTGGAAAAACAAATATTGTGAAAATGTCTATGCTAGTTAGAGCAATCTATACATTCAATGCAATCCCTATCAAAATACCATCAACTTTTTCACAGAGCTGGAACAACTCTATGGAAAAGACCCCAAATAGCCAAAGGAATGTTGAAAAAGAAAACCAAACCTGGTGGCATCACAATTCTGGAATTCATGCTCTATTACAAAGCTGAAATCATCAAGATGGTGTGGTACTGGCTCAAAAACAGACATTTAGATCAATGGAACAGAATAGAGAGCCCACAAATGGACCCTCAATTCTGTGGTCAACTAATCTTCTACAAAGTAGGAATGAATGTCCAATGGATAAAAGACAGTCTCTTCAACAAATGGTGCTGGGAAAATTGGACAGCCACATGTAGAAGAATGAACAGGAACCATTTTCTTACACCATACCCAGAAATAAACCTAATGCCAAATATGAATACAAATGAAGCAAAAAATTAAAAAAAAAAAAAAAGGAAAATGCCTCATCTTTATGAGTATTGTCAAAGTATTGTTAGATCTCCTTATCAGAAGCAGTTAATGAAATGTGGGGAAGCTATAGCAAGATCTCCCTCCTGGTTCTTTTTTTTTTTTTTTTAAGATTTTATTTATTTATTTGACAGAGATCACAAGTAGGCAGAGAGGCAGGCAGAGAGAGAGGAAAGCAGGCTCCCTGCTCAGCAGAGAGCCCGATGTGGAACTTGATCCCAGGACCCTGAGATCATGACCTGAATCGAAGGCAGCGGCTTAACCCACTGAGCCACCCAGGCACCCCTCCCTCCTGGTTCTTGAAGGGACTTCCAAAGTGGGTCCAGATGCTCTAGCAATCAATTAACAAACATGTAATGAATGGGAATCATGTGCAGGCTCTAGGTCCTTCTACACTCACTGAACTGGCTGACACCTGCTCTTTTTTAACTACGCAAGGGACATCAACTACTCAGGAGACATCCCAATCACAGAGGCCTGATTCCATAGGGGGTAGTGGTCCTGGAAAAAGGAGTACCACAGCCGTAATACCATCTGTCCTCAGCTATGCAGACCGAGCAACAAAATAGACTAAATATATGTTTAAAATCATAGGTCTCATCCTCTGGAAAGCAAATTCTATCAAAACAATGAGATCTTAAATTCTTCTCCAGAGTCATGAGATATTTTTGATCTATTTTAATTTTTGTTTAAAAAAAAAATATATATATATATATAGCCAATTAACTAAAGTAACATGTGAATTACAGCTAAATTTGAGTAATATGAGAAAACACAAAATCTCCATAATTTCCCTTGCTGAGGATGCCCATTGCTAATAGGGTTTACGCATCCACGCTCTGGAGATAGTTGATAGCTAGATTACCAGTCAGTATTGCTTTTTAAACGTTCCAACTTAATTCTTGTTTTCACCTAACAGAACAACTTTTTAGGTCAAAAAATTTCTTTCTCTTTACCATACTTCTAATGGCTGAATTATATTACATTATATGGATGTATTTATTTTTGGTTTATCCAATCTTCCCATACGGCATGTTTATGTTATCTCTGATTTTTGGTTGTTATAAAAAATTCTGACAAAAAAGTCCTTGTAGTTAAATCCATAATTTCCATACTAATTCCCTTGGGATAAATTCATGGAAGTAGACATGCTGGATTAATGAGGGTGTACAGTTTAAGTCTTGCTGTATGCGGCTGGATTGGCTTGATATCTCAGGTTGGAGCTGGCATGACCACTCAGTTTAAGATGTTTGGGTTTCCAGCAGCAGTCACAGCAAACTCTGGCTTCAAGGGGTGAAGCTGCATTCCAGAACTCAGAAGCTGGCTTCCCCCTGCTGGCCTGCTGCATTAGAACCCATGGTTACCAGATTCTCCTCCAGCTTTGGTTCTTACCCTGAAGGATTAAAATCAGGAGCACTCAT
This sequence comes from Mustela nigripes, assembly GCF_022355385.1. Lineage (NCBI taxonomy): Eukaryota > Metazoa > Chordata > Mammalia > Carnivora > Mustelidae > Mustela > Mustela nigripes. The sequence continues at coordinate 222,991,547 of NC_081557.1, read as the reverse complement.
GGTCTGGTGGATAGATTTTTGGGGGGTGGTCCTCTGAACTCCAGAGGTTCAAAACCTAGAACTAGCTAGAATCTAGAACTTCTAGAACCAGGAGTGAGAACTGACAGATCCAGGTTAGAACCAGCTCTGAACATCTATAGGGGGTCTGTTTGGGGGAAGGCAGAACAAAAAGCTACCTCTTGAAATCATTGATTTTAGATAAAGGAGTCAAAGGTCTCTCCAACAAGTACTGACATTCTACAAAATACGAGTTCTGTTCTAGTTTACCAAAGGCCCGTGTGGTATTTCAGCCCAAGTGTCTTAAATATACATAGGCAAGAGAAGTTCCAGTTTGAATGAATTGGGTCATTCTTAGCTCATTTTAATTTTCCACTGCAATGAACTTAACTTTGTTTCCACTCTTTACAAGAGAGGGTGTGGATCTGGGCTAAAATCCTGGTTTTTACATTTCTTAGAGATCTGCCTTGAGCGAGTAACTAATTTCTTTGTGCCTCAGTTTTCACATTGGTAAAATGGGCATCAGGATACCTACTTCATGTTGCAAGGATTAAATGAGAAAGCAAAGGTTGTGCACCTGAGGGTCTAGCATCCAGTAAATACTTAGAAAACATGAATCCTCTTTTCCTGTTCCCTTAGTTCATCAGCGACTCTGGTGTGGCATAAACATTATAAATGTAGAGTCTTTCCCAACTGCTTTATTTACAATTTCAGGTTCATTGGCTATCTCAAATCAGCAGGAGGCCTTCTATAAGTGGAGCCATTCACTTACAATAACCAAGAAGCAGAAACAGCCCGAACCTCCACTAACAGATCAACAGATAAGCAATTTGTGGTATAGACATACAATGGAGTATCATTCAGCCACAAAAAGGTTAAAATAAAAATAAAAATACATACTACAATGTGGATGAACCTCGAAAAATTTATGCTAAGTGGGAGGTTGGGGTACCAGGTAGTGGGTATTATAGAGGGCATGGATTGCATGGAGCACTGGGTGTGGTGCAAAAATAATGAATACTGTTATGCTGAAAATAAAAAATAAATTAAAAAAAATCAGAAACAAAGAGTCACATATTGTATGATTCCATTTACATGAAATATTCAGAATGGAAAAATCAATAGAGAGAGAGAAAGAAGACATAGATGATTTTAGGGGTTGGGGAAGGTATAATGGAGGAACTGCTTAATGGGAAAGGGGTTTGACTTTGGAGTGATAGGAATGTTCTGGAACTAGAGAGAGGTGGGGAGCACACAACATCGTGAATCTGAATGCCACTGAATTGTTCATTTTAAAATGATTAATTTTACATGACAGGCATTTCACCTTGATAAATTAATTAAAAAAAAATCATGATAGGGCCAAACCGATTCCACCCAGAACTCAAAGCCAGGCTAGCATGCACCCAAACTCATAAGATCCTAGTCCACTACATTGCTTTCTCAGGTCAAAGCCACTCTCTGGGCCAGGCTCTTGAGGGGGACAAAGGGGAGAGAGGAAATGAGTTGGTTGGTTGGGTAGGAGGGGAGGGGAAGAGCCCCAGGGCAGAGGAAAAGCCCTGCAGGGCTGTGAAACTCTTGCTGACTGTGATCCCCAACACCACTGACTTTCTAATTGGTCTCAGCCACAGTCTTGATTTCTTTCATGAGACATTAATCCCAAGCACCAGACTGGGACCAGCCTGATGTGGCCTCGCTGTGCTACATTAACCTGCTGATTCGAAGGGAGTTCTAAAAAATTGGCCAGAAAATATGCATGGGAAATCAGAGCCCCCTCTTGGTCCTCAGCTTCCACCTCACCACACCCCATTCCCACCACATCCCTCAGTGCTGCAAGATAAGCCTCTTCGTGCTGGCTGTGAGGGTTTCATGCAGATGGGTCGGCCCTGAGCATGTCCCTGATAGGGATAATGCCTTATCCTCCAGCCTCCAAGTCCCAGTATTCCGCTCAGAGGCTCCAGAGTTGTCTGGGTGGGTAATCAGTGATCGAAAGCTGGCCAGGGCGTGGAAGGAAGACCTCAGTTAATCAGCAGATGCTTTGATAGTTTAGGGGGATCTTTCCCTTGTTGGAAGGTTGAGCTGGGGGTGAGAGGAAGCAGAGACCCACACTTGAATCCTGAAATGTACCAGCCTATTAGCGAGCCTGTGTCTACTCAGCGTGGAAGGCAGATTTCTGTCCCTGAACAGTCTAGGTGCCTGGGACACCGATGCTCATGTCTTCCCCCAAGAATACCCCCATCACATCATGTCACTGGAACCCTAAACCTCCCCTCGCCTCCCCTCTTCCTCTTGCCCCCTGGGTCTGATGGCGCCTGGAAGGATGCACGAGGCGCTTGCTTGCTGTTTTACCAACAGCCGGAAAGTCTAGTTCTCTGTGTAAGGGACCACCATTCAGTTAGAGGGAGACAGCAGATTATAATCCCACTTTGGGAACTAGAGCACACAATTTCAGGAAGCACTTGTATGACTTCAAGAACGAGTGCCTCCTTAAATTTTGTGCCCTTGGTGCCTCTCTTGCCTCACCCCAGCCTCTCCCCTGTTGATACCCTGCCTCACCTGGTTCAGTAAACCGAGATCAGATGCGATGACACTCAGAGAGGACAGATTCCCACGAATTTATCAGTCCAAGTGGCTGATGACTAGCACCGGAAGGTCAATTTATTCATTTATAGAGCTTGGTTATTTTAGGCAGCCACTGACTACCCAGCAGAGGCGGGGAGGAAGCTATTACAATAATACCAAACCCTCACAATAATACCAAACCCTCACAAACTTATACCATGTGCCACGCAGCGCAGCAAAACGCTGTCCACTCGATATCTCATGGAATCCCTGCAACAATCCTAGGAGACAGAGGCATGGATATAGGATTCCCATGTGACAGAGAGGAAACAGGGACTACGTGAGAATAAGGGATTTACTTGGGACCTTGTAGAGACGTAGGAATCCAGGTGTGAGCAGAGGAGAGCCTGGTGTGGAGCCCACCCGGGAGATGAGAATTGTCTGAGCTGGAGACGCAGAAGCAGCAGACAAGGGGTAAGACCGGCTCAGTATCAGAAAGGCCAAATGGTCAGGCCAGCAGCCCCTGGCTGTGGGCAATGCCGGGAGGAAGGGGTTAGCGAAGACGGCCAGTTTTCCGGCTTTCCAGCGTCCACCACCTGGTGGGGGAATGACGACTGAACAGCCTTAGCTCTTCCGGACAGCAGAAGCTGGTATCAGAGACAAGGTGCTCCTTCCTGCATTATTTGGAAGCCCCAGTGAGTGAAGGACGGGATGGAAGAGTGAGAGAGCTTTTCACAGATTTATCAGGCAGCCGTGGGGCACACAGCCTTGGAACCTTCCGCTCGGAGCCCCTCTAAACACTCTCTGTCCACGGGAACATGTGATTTCTCAGCCGGTTTCTCTGTATCGGTCAGGATCAAGTCCAAACTCCGCACAGACTCCCGTTATCTCTACCTGAGCCGCCTTATCTCTCTGCAGGCTCCTTGCTCACAGGCCAGCCTGCAAGCAGTTCCTCGAAGTTCTAAGGTCCCCTTCTGATCCCCGCCTTTGTTCCCTTTTCTTGGAAAGCACCTCCCTTTTCCCCTCCCCCCTAACAGGTCCTCAAGCCCTTTCAGGAATCTGGTGACAGTGATAGCTCAGGCTTCTGGGCTGTATTCAGAGATCACCCCCTTTGGGAAGTCTTTCTCCCCGCTTCCCCCCCACCCCCCCCAATCCCAAGGCACTGGGTCCTCCCTCTCACCTCCTCAGAATCAACAGAACTGTGTGCTTATAAGCCTTACGATGCACCAAGCAACACGCTTGGTGCTCTAATTATGAGTCTCGGTATTTTCCTAAGTACAGTATTTCCACCCCGGGACACATGAAATGTTTCTGACTCAGATGAACTTTAAAGTTTGAATAGCTGTGCATTTGCTTTAGTGTTCTTTAGAAAGAAGAAAAGAAAAGGACTCACACACTAAACCCAAGATGTCACAAACATTGCTGCTTAGGACAAAGCAAAAATGCCTGGCAATGTGAGGGGAGGAACCTGGCAGGGAGAGCAAACAAACATTTTAAAGGGAGAGGGGCTGATATCCGAGGTTCTGGGAAATCGCACTTAATCCTTACAACAACCTTGGGAAAATGGTATCTTCACGTTGCTGAGGTAGAAGCCGGTGCGTCCCAGAGGTTAAATAACTTGCCTCTGGTCACCGACCCGCACTTGCAAGGAGGGCATAGGGTTGGCTCTCCTTCTGGACTGGGGGCTCCCCGCCTAGCAAAGCCCCCGCCTGGACTCTGTCTGTCTCCCTCTCTGGATGGTTGGTGGTCCTGGAAAACAGGAACATGCCTTTATCGTCTGTGCATCTTGTGCTCAGGACATGTCCCAACACAGCAGAACTGACTGCCTGAAAGACTAGTGCATGGTTTGCAAGACACTCACCAGCATTTTCACTCATTCTGGAGAAAGATTTTTTAATCCCTTTTTTTGCTTCTCGGGGGAGGGCACGGGGATCAAAGTCTCACCTTCAAGCCAGGAGCATCAAAGAGGGACCAAACTCCCCAGATGCCACAGAGGCCGGGGACCTGGGAGTCTGGTGGGGCAGGAGTATAGGGGGTAGAGAAAGGAGGAAGAGAAAACTAATCAGGCCCTCCTCTGCAGACCCCAGGCAGGGGACCTTTAACCATGAGCACTTTTCTCCTTTTCCAGCTCAGAGCCCAGGGGGCCAAAGTCACAAGAACATCCTGTCCTCCACAGGCACTGACAGTCACTTGGGACTTAGATAAGATATTAAGAGCTAAAGCCTTGTCCTTGAGCAAGCAGACACTCTGTGGGTCAAATCCAGTTTCCCAACTGACACACTTCCTGAGGGTCATTTGCGTTTTTCTTTTCTTTATTACATTTTCTTACTTGTAACGATATAATATAAGTTCTTGGTCAAACAATTGGGAGGAGGGAAAAATAGATAAGTATTTATACTTTTGATATATTCTTATATGTGTCTACATGATTATAAATATATAATATAAACATTTCTTTTTTAAAAAAAGATTTTATTTATTCATTTGACAGACAGAGATCACAAGTAGGCAGAGAGGCAGGCAGAGAGAGAGGAAGAAGCAGGCTTCCTGCTGAGCAGAGAGCCCGATGTGGGGCTTAAGCCCAGGGCCCTGGGATCATGACCTGAGCCGAAGGCAGAGGCTATAACCCACTGAGCCACCCAGGCTCCCCTAAATATATATAATATAAATAAATATATAGCATATATAATTGTATATAATTTTCTTTATCAATATTTCTTCCCACCCAGAAATGCCTAACATTTGTATGTATAGACAGAGGAGGAGGAAGAAGAGGAGAGAAAGGTTGGGAGGCTGTTCCTTGACAGGGCAAGCTGGGTTTAAAGGGTCTTTCTTACCTGTTGCCATTCCTTGACGGGGCCTTCCTCTGTAAACATCTGGGATGGAGTTTGAGGTCCTTGGACCTTGAGAGAGGGAGACGGGAAGAGGGCCTGAGATCTGAGAAGCAGCAGCTGGCTGCCTACCACAGAGGTAGGCCAGAGAGAAAGCCGGACAAGAAGGCACGCCAGGTGATCCCAGGTGGCCCGCAGACTGAGTTTCGAGAAAAGTTGTCTTTCCTGTGGTGCCCACTCAATGACATTTTCAAATTTTTAGGAAAGCCCGTGACTTTAAACAGCTAGTCTTGGTGCTTTGGGGACATGAAGGAAAGGGTGAAGTGACACTGAATAAGCAAGTAGCTGTGTATGGACCAGGAGCTAAGGGCAGGAGACAGAAGTAACAGCTTAGTGCACGAGGAAGGTGACTCATCACCGTCACAAGCACTCTAAGAGAGAGCCTCAGGAGTTAATCAGAGCAAACAGTGTTCCTGTTACCCCAGACAGAGGAGGGTGAGTTTGGGGGTTTGGGTTTTGTTTTGTTTTTGTTTTTGTTTTTCCCCAAATGCTCCTCTCTCTGCCCCTCCCCCCACTTGTGGGTGCACTCTTATAAATAAGTAAGTAAAATCTTATTTATTTGGGTGGGGGAGCAGAGGAAGAGGGAGAAACAGACTTTTTTTTTTTTTTAAGATTTTATTTATTTATTTGACAGACAGAGATCACAAGCAGGCAGAAAGGCAGGCAGAGAGAGTGGAGGAAGCAGGCCCCCTGCTGAGCAGAGAGCCCAACCTGGGGCTCAATCCCAGGACCCTGGCATCATGACCTGAGCTGAAGGCAGAGGCTTTAACCCACTGAGCCACCCAGGCATCCTGAAAAGGCAGACGTTTTAACTACTGAGCCATATAGGCACCTCCAAAGAGTGAGTTTTAAAGGAAATGTCTGGGGACACCTGGATGGCTCTGTCCCTTAAGCGTCAGACTCTTGGTTTTGGCTCGGGTTGTGATCTCTGGGTCCTGAGATGCAGTCTCCACTGGGAGTCCACTTGGGATTCTCTCTCTCCCTCTCCCTCCTCCTCTGCTCCTCCCCTCTACCCCTACCCTTTCCCTTTCTCCCTTCCCCTCCTCTCCTCATACTCTTGCTCTCTCTCTCTCTTTCTCAAAAATAAATGAATATGTTTAAAAAAGAAATAACTAAAGGAAATGTCTGGAGAATACAGACACTTTCGTATGCACACAGACACACACAGACACAATCTCTTTCTTCCCCCTCTCCAGGTTAATGCCAGGAAACCAGAAGGAAAAAAATAAAGTTGGCCAGAAAAGACTCCTGTTCACCTTGGACTGGGACCATGTGTCCTTGAGAAAAGCTGGGCTGAGGGCCCCAAAGCCCACTGTCACACTGTCTGGGACGGAGAACTTTAACCAGTTGCAGAAACACTACCACACCCCATGCTTGGCCTCTGCTGTCTTTTATAGCCTCTGGTTGCTGGCAAGTTGCTGCTTGACTCACTGAGGAATTTGAACTGCAGTATTCTAAGAGACAGTCACCTTCATCTCTGGATGCACAGAGACGTAGTCCAGGAAGCAAGGTTTCCTAAGAAGTCCTCGGCACCAGGGGTGGAGGGATGTGCACCTTGGTTTCAAGCCATTCCCTTTCCCAAGGACTCCCACCTGCCGCTGCCAACTCAGCCTAGCTCCTTCTCCATCTCTCGCTCCCTAGGGAGTCTTTTCCTTTGTGGTTGTTACCGATCTTTTCCTGATCATAAAATTGAGGTTATGCTAAATTGAAGGTTTAGGAAAGTATTGAAAAAGTTGCTCACTGTCTCCAGTAAAATGTTGCAAAGATCAGATTATATATATATATAATTTTGATTCCTTCCCTTTTCACGTTTCTTCCTGGAGAGGTTTATTTATTCCTGGAGGACAAGCAGAATTGGTACGATTGTAGTGGGGGTTTTGGTTTTTTTTTTTTTTTCCCCTTGGATTATTTAGGAACAGCTTTAATTTCTGGAATAATGGTAAATTGTTGTGGTGACACCTGAATCTTTGTCTTGTTCCTGATTTTAATGGGGATGGCTTTGCTGTGTCACTTTTGTTGTTGTTGTTTTAAAAGATTCACTTTTAGAGACAGAGAGTGCAGGAAAGAGTGTGCAGGGAGGGAGGGGCAGAAGGAGAGAGAGCATCTCAAGCAGACTCCCCACTGAGCACAGTGCCCAACCTTGAGCTCAACCTCATGACCCTGAGATCATATCCTGGGCCAAAATCAAGGGTCAGACACTTAAGCTTAACAGACTGAGCCCCTGAGGCGCCCCTGCTTTGCCCCTTTCAATTATGTTTTTTTTTTTTAAGATTTTATTTATTTATTTGACAGACAGAGATCACAAGTAGGCAGAGAGGAAGGCAGAGAGAGAGGGGGAAGCAGGCTCCCCACCGAGCAGAGAGCCTGATACCAGGACCCTGAGATCATGACCTGAGCCGAAGGCAGAGGCTTTAACCCACTGAGCCACCCAGACACCCCTATGATATTGATTCTTATTTATACCAGTCAGATTTTGGGCATTGAGACAGAGGTTCTTTACCAAGAAAAAGAAAGTATATTTCTAAAATCAAAGTTCACTATTTAAAAATAAGTTTAAAATAATTAAAAAATGAAAATAAATGAGAAATGGATATTGAAATTTATCAAATTTTTCAAAAATGTCTGTCAAGAGGACAGATATTGATGAATTTTATGAGAATATTTTTTATATTAAACTATCCTTATATCCTTATATAACATCACTTGGCATTTCATGCACTACAGAGTTTATTTGCTGGAATTTTATTTAAAATTTTTGTTTCGATATACATAAATGAACATCATCTGTATTTTTTGTTTTAACTTTGTTCTGAATTAGCCTCATAAACTGAATTGTGATGCAATCCATTGTTTTCCCTGTCCCTTGTTCAAGAACAAGTTCTTTATCATGAGAATTATCTACTCCTTCAATGTCTTTTTAAGAGTTTTCTCTTGTAATCACTTAGCCCATCATCTTTTGTGAAGGCAATCAACTTCTCTTTCATATTTATTGCTTTGTTTAGATTATTATCCATTTCTTCTTTTTTTTAAGATTTTTTTAAAGATTTTTTTAAGATTTTACTTATTTCTTTGACAGAGAGATAGAGAGAGATCACAAGTAGACAGAGCAGCAGGCAGAGGGAGAGGGGGAAGCTGCCGGACTTGATCCCAGGACTCTGGGATCATGACCTGAGCTGAAGGCAAATGCCCAACCAACTGAGCCATCCAGGCATCCCTATTAGCCATGTCTTGATCCAAGTTCGGTACTTCACATTTTACTGGAGAAAGATAGATTTTATATGGATTTTCAAGTGTATTGCTGAGTTTTGCATAATTTAAAAAAGTTTCTGTGTCTATAATTTTCACTACTCAGTTCCGTGTAGAGATTTAAAATGGCAGGACCATGGGGCACATCAGTAGTACAGTTGGTTAAGTGTCTGACTCTTCTTTTCCCTCAGGTCATGATCTCAGGTCATGGATCCAGCCCAGGGCTGGGCATGGAGCCTGCTTGAGAGTCTCTCTCCCTCTGCCTCTGCCCCTTCCCCCCCTGCTCCTACACACTCTCTCTCTCCCTAAAAAAGAAAAAAATAAAATAAAATAAATTTAAAAATGACCAGACCTCAGGTTCAGAGGCCCTGGATTCAAATCTCCATTTTCTTACTTCCTCTTATGATGAGATTAGATAAGTTACTGGCTTCTGAAACGCAAAAATGAAAAATAGATATAATAGGATTTTGCACTTTATAAGGATGCTAGGAGGGGAAGGAGGGTAGGCAGAGTGCTTAGCGCAATGCCTAGAACATGGAAATATTCAGTAAATGTGGGCTGTTTTTATGTACTTAATATTGGATATTTGCATTTTTCCCACATTTTTTCCTTTATCATATAAGCAAAACATTACCTATTTTTGTTTTTGTTTTTTACCTAAGACTGTCTACTTCTACAAAATTACTAGTGTATTTTTTTTCTGTTTTACCTTTGTCTTTCCTTTCTCTGGATTTCCTTCAGACTATTTTGCTTTCTAACTTCTGAAGCTTATTGCTTAATTCTGTTACTTTCCTTCTTGCTTATTTAATGGTGAAAGCATTTGTTGCTTTGAATTTGCTTCTCATTACAGCTTTGTCAGGCCCTATAGCATTGCTATGCAGTATGCTAATTACTGCTATGTTTGAAATATCCAACAGTTACATTTTGGTTTCATTTTTGACAGAAGAGGTATTTAGGAGAGAATCCCTGTATTTTCATAGGGTTGAGTCTTTTTGTTGATTGTAGTTATGTTATTAATATTGGTTAGAGGATGCTCTGAATAATTCATGCTTTGGGGAATTTACTGAAATTTTCTTTGTTGAGTAATATATAATCAGTATCAAAGTGATCTATAAGTACTAGAGAGTGTTTTGTTTATAAGAAAAAGGAATATGATATTTATCTATAAAATTGACTTTCTTGATTACATCATTCAGACTTTCTATCCCAATGCCATCTGTATATGCTATAGACAATATATGACTGAAAATTTTCTAGTAGCTGTGTTGAAAAGTAAAAAGAAATAGGTGAAATTGATTTTAATTAGCATATTTATACAACACCCTGTATCCAAAATATTATCATTTCAATATAAAATATACTAATGAGGGTGCCTGGGTGGCTCAGTGGGTTAAGACTCTGCCTTCAGCTCAGGTCATGGTCTCAGAGTCCTGGGATTGAGCCCCGCATCAAGTTCTCTGCTCAGCAGGGAACCTGCTTCCCCCTCTCTCTCTGCCTGCCTCTCTGCCTACTTGTGATCACTCTCTGTCAAATACATAAAATCTTTAAAGAAACATAAAAATAAAAATAAAATATACTAATGAAATGTCTTACATTTTTGTCTACTATTAATGTGTCTTTTACATTTGTAGCACTTCTAGATTCAGATATTAAATTGCCATCAGGAATCCTTGATCTATATTTAGATTCCATAAAATCTACATTTCAAAAGGTAAATTCACATGCCTCTGTTGTTCTCAGTAGTCTTAAAAATTTGTCAATATTGAATCAAGTATCCTTTTTAAGAATTATATTAAAATTAATTAAAATTAAATACAATTAAAAATTCAATTTCCCAGTCCCACCAGCCACATTTCAAGGGCTCAGCAGCCACATGTGGCTACTCTCTGATGAACTGGGCAGCACAGCTATCCTTACTTATTTTTGCCTGCTAGATCTGCCAAATAAAGCTATACTAAAATGCCCAACTACTTTTTGAGGAATTGTTAATGTTATTTACATGTGATAATGGTATTTGCATATTTTTTGGATTTTTAATTGAGGTGTAATTGACATATAACATTATATTTGTTTTAGGTGTGCAACTTCCTGATTCGTTAATGTACATATTGTGAAATGATCATCACCATATGTCTGTGAACACTGATTCCCTGTGTTTAAAAAATTCCTATATTTTACAAATATATGTTGAAATATTTACAAATAAAATTAAGTGATCTTTGAAAAGGGTTTCACACCATATGGGAAAGGAGAAAGTAGGCTTGAGTATAAGTGAAAATACAATGACTCTGAGTTGATAATTACTAAAGCTTAGGTCCACAGGTACTTAGGAATTCATGACACTTTTCAGTTTACATTTTTTATATATTTGATATTTTTCATAATACAAAATAATTTTTTTTAAAATTTAGATGAAATTTTTTCACTTATGAATTCTATCGAAATTTCCAGTACAGGGGCATCTGGGTGGCTCAGTCGGTTATATGTGGACTTTTGATCTTGGCTCCAGGCATGATATTGGGGTTGAGGGATAGAGCCTCAGGTTGCGCTCCCCAATCTGTGCAGACTCTGTTTAAGATTCTCTCTCTCCTTTCTCTACCCTCCCCTGCTTACACCATCCCCTCAGTGAATAAGTGAAATCTTAAAAAAAATTTTTTTTCCTGTGCAAGGATGCGTGGGTGGTGCATCTGATTCTTGGTTTCTGCTCAGGCCATAATCTCAGGGTAGTGAGATAGAGCCCTGAGTCGGGCTCCACACATTAGAGTCTGTTTAAGATTCTCTCTTCCTCTGCCTTTGCCCCTCCAACTTGTGCTCTCACTCTCTCAAATGAATAAATAAATCTTTAAAAAAATCTCCAGCACATTGCTTTATGTATTTCAATGCTAGGTTATTTTATTTTTATAATCATAACTGAAAAATTAAATAAATCTAACTACTTATATATAATCAGAACTCAACTTTATTTTTTTCCTGCTGATCTCTAAATCTTCAATGGGAAGTTCTTGCCTTCCTCATAAAAACTCAGTTTTTCTAGTCACTTTTAGTGACGTTAGGATTACTTTAAGTCACAAATTTAGTATGGTGGTTAAAGGTGGCTACAGATTCTTTGATGTTCTTTCTATGGAATGCTGGGGTCCACTCCTCTCCCCTCTAGTTGGGGCTGTGCTTGCTTTGACCAATGGAATGTGGCAGAAGCGATCTTGTATAATTTCTGAAGCAAGGCCCTCAGAGCTTCACAGCTTTTTTCCCACTCTTGGTACACTCCCTTCTTTAATCCAGTCACCATGTTCTGTGAAGCGTAAGCTGCATGGAGAAACCACATGAAAGAGAATCAAGACACCTGGTTGACAGCCCTCCTGAGCTCCCTGCCAGCAGCTGTGTGAGTGAGCCATCTTGGACAACATTCAACTGGCCGACAGAGTAGAGTAGGTCAACACAGCCTTTTTCTCCACTGCCACCAGCCCTTTTCCTCAGACACAAGTTGGGTAACACCATCTCATGTCCTCATTTGCTGCAGAGCACTCCAACCTCACCCTCTGAGGGTTCCATGAAGCCACCTCCCTAGACTTGAGTAAGGAAGGAAGCATGGCCATCTTGGATTGGTGCTGAGACAGAAAGATGTAAAGTGGTGGGGAAAGGGAGGTAATAGTCACAGCCACCATTCCGGTGCCATCGGCCTGGCCCACCACTGGCTGCATCTGCTCCTGCCTAAACTTCCTGCTCTGTTAAAAAAAAATAAAAAAAAAAATAAAAAGTCTTCTTTCTACCACATCTAGATTCTTAGTAATCTCCTTTTTTTCTTGAGGAGCAAAAAGTGAAAGTGATGGTAAGAAGAAGGAAGGAACAAGATTCCCTTACTGTTTCCAGCCAGAATGGTAAGGCCAGAGGTAAGATCAAGGCAAGGGATACAAACAGTTCCCTGAGTAAATCTTTCCTCTTGGCTACTCGGAACTAAAACTTCAGGGGGAAGAAAGATGAGAGTTTTCTCCCTCCACCAGCAAGTCTCAAGTTCTCATCTGGTTCTGAAGTGATGTGTGGTGACACTATGGTGCTCTTTTCACCTCTATCCTGAATGTTTGGGGAGTGACTTGCTTGCTTTGATTTGTGATGTGTCCCACACATACTTCACTGGGTGGTGAGGAAGAAAAACCAGGGTACTTGTGAGGACAAGGGAATTGGATTTGGGAGGTTGATACAGGAAGTGACATATTCAGCACATGTCTGCCACATTGGATAATCTTGAGTTCCATACTCTTGATTCCTTATTCCTGGACTGTCCCACCTCCTTTCTTCTAAGCTTCTTCTTCCAGAATGCCTTGACACTTCAACTCTGATATGTTTAGAACCTGCCCTATAATAATGGAGGTCAGTGAATAACAAGGCAGCATGATTCACTGGGTAGGACATTGGGCTCTATTTGAATCCTATCATCTGGGACCATCAGTTTTCTGAATCTCCTTCATTTAATGGGAATAAGTAACTCCTGTCTCTTTAAGGCTCTAGTGCCAGTCCATGAGGTGTTGCATGGAAAACAGCTACCTAGGGCTCTCAAGTGCTGTTGGTTGTGGAAGGTGGCCTCCCAAGCCTATCTGTGGTGTTAGCAGGGGTCCTCAAGTGCTCTGGAACGTCCACAGCAGTCACAGTGTGGGCCTCCGAGTTATCTGATGGGTAAGTCTGGGGAAAGATGGAGTATGCTCAGCTTTGGAATGCTCAGTGTCCCATTTTATTTCAGTCAGCTGTGGTAGGTCTTTCAGGGCCCTACCCCATGGAGGAGGCCTGCACTATTCACCTCTGCCTGTGACTGGCGAAGTAAATTGGTTCATTCAACAGTGGAATGTTAAGAAGCTTTCTCCCACCCCTGAAGATATATAAGCCACATCTTGAAATCATCCCCCTTAGTAATAAAACAGATTATTTTCATCTCTATCTGTCCATCTTCTATGTCTTATTTTTCATTGATTCCAAATTCTGGAAGAAAAGAAAGCGCTGTTATTTACTGATTCCCTAGGACTTCAGTGAAGCCTTCTCTAGAATGTAGGACCACTACCTCAACCCCAGAAGCAGATCCCAGATCCTGTGTGGATCCTATGTAACCACACTGAGCCGAACACAAAGGAACAATTTTATTAACTGACAGCATAATTCACACTCTACTCACAGGCCGTCCATTAGCCAGTACCTGAGGATGATGTTTTTCTGTTAATATCACACACCAAGGACATTAAGCTAAAACTAAAAATAAAGTAAAACATCGTGCTGGACCTGTAGATCTGCTCCAACCACTCCAGGTGACAGGAGATTTATTCTCTTGAGGAATTAAGCCAAAGAAGCCACTATAGGCAGGGCAGGTGATAAGAAACATTAGACTAAAGTAAAATTCTGTGCTTTGAACACTTGGTTCCATATCAGTTATCTAATGCTGTGTAACAAACAACCTCAGAACTTCGTGCCTTAGAAATGGCCACCATTTTCTTAGCTTACAAATTGCTCAGCAATTTGGGATGGGCTTTTTGGGCTGGGGGTGGTGGTGTGGTGGATAAACTCCTACACGTGCCTGGGCTCAAAAACTTCATTTCTTTTGTAAACACTCTCAGGTAATTCAACCAAACTGGAGAGCAAAATAAAATAGGAACTTGAAAAAAACACGGTATCCATTCTAGCAGAGTGGCAAAGCCCAAGATGATGGACAGCTGCTCAAAAGGCAGACATACATGAGTCTATATGGGATTAAGAGGATAAGAATTTAAAAAACAAAGAAAAAAAATGAAAGAAAAGAAAGAAACCAAAAGGTTGTCATACATTTTGTGGAGCAATTATAGAAAAAAAATATTTATAGGTATGACAACACTGATGAAAAAAATTAAATAATGTTCTGCATCAACATTATTTAATATTTAAATCATATTAATCAAAATGATATAAATATTGACTACTGATTTAAGAAATTGGTGGCAGTGGGGAGATGTGTCAGATAAACCTCATTTACCAAAAATCAGGTGAACAGATGCATAAGGAAAACCCACAACGGTCATATGATGATTATGGAGCAAAATACCAGAAGACAGCAGCCCCAGAGTTGGAAAGGTTGCTTCTGGAAAACAGACAGGAGTATGAGGAGGGATGGGGCAAGTGACAACAGCAACTTGTAAACTCTATAATAAACTATTAGATTTTCAGCCTTGACAAAAATAATGTCAAAACCTTTTTTAAACAATGCCTACCTCTGCATCCTTGGTTGGGATTAGAGAGGGAGCCTCCCCTCAGAGGACAGTTTCCAAAGGGCTAAGTGCCTGTTTGCACCCTGTCTCCTGGCTGCTTCTTACCCCGACCCTCCAATTGTCCAAGTCCATTTGGAAGTGAATCACAAGACGCTTGTCCACGTTGTCCCGATAATGAATCGAGGTCAGTCTGGCCACTGGGTCTTGGGTTGATAGCTCTTCTGACTTGCCATTTCACCATGGAAATATGTAAAGAAGAAAAGCGCGCACAAGCAATGACAAGTACATCCAGTACTCGGCATGTCAGGTGTCCTATGGCTTGAGGCATGACCGTATACTGAACACTTACAGTAAACCAACCCTGGGCTGAATAGTTAGATTTATTACCTGGTTTTCATTATCTTGAGGAGCCATGCACTACCGTCCTGTAGTTCAGATGAGGAAATTGACATTGAGGAAGGTTAACTGTTGTGCTAGTAAATGACAACCAGGAGTGGGACCCATCTCTCCAGGTAATTCCAACCCTGAGTGGATGACCACCCTACAGTGCCAGCTTAGCCCTCTGTACCTGCTTCCACTGTTCTAGAGAGGTACTACTACCATGTATCGTCCTTCTACACACATTTATTTCAGTCAACTCTTCCTTAACACTGGCATGGGGGGGGGGGGAAGTGGGCTTGGCCATCTTCCTGAGCTTTCAGTCTCATAGGACCTCACATGAAGAGGGACCTCATCCTTGGCTCAAATGCTCTGCCATCAGCATCCTGAAAATCCAAATCTTTTAACTTTGGCTTGTCTGTGAAGTCCAATGGGACAACGGAGCATGTGTGGGAGCTTAATGGGCAATCTGTGTACCCACAGTCCCTTGCCACCCCACTCGTATAGCCCACTGGCAATGCCCCTGAGCACAGAATTCAAGTAGACCCACAACAAGCCTAAGGGCAGCAAGACCCCAAGCCAAGTACAAGTGTTAAGTCTGCAACCGAGTATCCCAGGATACCGACAGTCACAGGAAGACACACTTCCCATTCAAACCAGCACCTTCCTCAAGCACCGCAAGAGAAATGAGTGAGGAACTCTATTTACCCCTCCTCACTCATGTTTCCTCTCTGTTAGCCACTCATCTAGGCTGGAATGATGACATAAAAGGAAAGGTCAGCCTCTGGTGCTTCTCTTCATTGTCCTTACTCATCAGTAAGGTAGGGTATGGATGGACATAGACATGCACACATCAAGAGGAGAAATAAAAATGAAGTTTTATGCAGCATTCCCGCTGTTCTGGCAGGAACAAGATACACGTACGAGCGACAAAAGGAGTTGTGTGATTTCAGCAATCCCATGTGTGAGTTGAAAGCTCTCATGTTTACATTTAAAATGGACATTTCATGATATGAAAATGAATCGTAACATACATGCTAATAATTAATATTTAAATCTTAGAAGCACTACCCATCAATACTTTAAAAGCCCTAAATCAGGAGAGATCACTGAAGGAAGGAGAGCTTTTGTATTTAGTGCCTATAATGGCACTTTCCCTCTGCTTCTGAACCAGGGGCCCCACAGATGATGCAGCTGACCCCAGTGATGGAGAGGTGGGTCATGATATTGAAGAGACCCTAATGTTTTTAGGAAACAGACCCAGGAGGCCCCTATTTCTCTGGAATGAAAAGCAATACAGTCCTTTGGATTTGTCTTTTTTTATTTCTCCCTTCCCACAACCAGTAAAAAAAAAAAAAAAAAAAAAAAAAAAAAAATAACAATCAACATGGGTACAAGGATCCAATTAAAAAAAAAAAAAAATCAGCATGCAAGAGGGCCACAGCCCTGCCCAGGCTTAGCATACATATTTACAGGGCGTGTGGCCCTGGGTGCAGCTACAGAGGCACATTGAAAAGGCGGTATTATGAAATATACAAAGGTGCTTTCTTTCTATTTTATCGTAGAACCCGGCCTCATTTCCAAATGACAGCACTACAAAACACAAATCACGCTACTACTTACTATGTAACTTACAAAAAATGCTGTACAGATGTGCGACTATAAATATATGAGTATAAATGGCTCTGTTTGGGAACTGGTATCTACAGGAGCTAAGGGTTAGAGGGCGGCTCAGTTTGGCATCCCAACCTGCTAAGTTGACACATAAGCCAGGATGGGGGAGAATGGGATCTTGGAGTGAGGCTGTGCGGAACTCTCTCCCCCAGACCCGAGAGGCTCCCTCCCTTTCCCGGGGGCAGACTGGGAGTGTTCAGCGTGAGAAGCGGTGGAGGGAGTAGGTGTAGACAGCAGGCCACTCTCAAAGGCACAGAGAAGGCATCAGGAGCAAGGAGGAGCACAGCCCATGGACCCACAGCCACACACGGACCCCTAATGCTACTTGATGATCACCGTTCTGGGGGCTGTCTGGCCATGCCCTGGTTTCTGCCCTTTGAGAAAAAGGTTGGATCTCCGCAGGCATGAAGAGAAGGCAGGAAATTGGAGCTTGCCTATCTATGGGAACGCGAGAGAATGCTCGAAGAGTTTTTGGCTTGGATGGATGAATGGAAGCTGCCCACCGAAAAGCTGACCCAGACATCTATCTTGCAATTGTCCCATGTCTCCTGGGATTCACGGTGGCAGCAGTGGAGGGGATCAGAGGGGCTTCGGATCTTATTCCAAAAGACTCAACGAGGGCAATTTTATCTGATCAAAAGGGTAGCGCTGGGCTCTAGCCTGATGGTCAATCTGGCTTTTAGAGTAGCCGAGTCAAGAGCCCTAGGCTCTTGTACCAGATAAACCATCTCTACCCCAGTGCTCCCCATTCCCTAGCTCTCATCCTCCCAACTGCCCAGATCAGGATTTGGACCATTCACTTCTCGGAAAGATGGAGCCAACAGGGGAGCCAAAGTGCACTCTGAACCTCTTGGTAGCTCAGATGCAGCTCCTGCCCTAAGAACTTGGGCAAGGACACAGCAGGGAAGCTTAGGTGAGCCACACCTGTCTAGGTGAAGACACCCAACGAGGGACTTGTGGAGCTCTGGCAAAGGGTAAAGGCCCACCCTGTGGTCCTCACCAAGTCTCCACACAATTACACTATTCCCACACCCTCCCCACCCAAAGGGTCTGGTCTGGGGCAAGGGCTCCTGGGGGCAACTGCTCTTGGCTGAGGCAAATCTTTGGTAAATAAGAGAGATGGTAGAGTATTCTCACCATCACATACGCATGTAACATGTACATCTTGGAGAACCTTCCATAAATCCCTCCCTCAGGGGTTTTTTGGAAGAGGACTGCTGGAGTCTGAAAAACGGGTTCTGTGGAGCCAGCCAGCTGGGCAGGGCTGGGCAGTGTGATCATCTGGAGGCATTCTCTGTCCCAGTCTTTCAGGATTACTGAGCACATCTTGTAGGCGGAAGCTCGGGAGTCTGCACCGAGATGGAGCCACTGTGCAGGCTACCGGGCCAAGGGCCATGAAAGTGGGGGCTGATGTGAACAGCTTTCTGAGGAGGAATGGCTCCCCGCCAGGCAGAGGAAGGCCCGCGGAGACCGATGGGCTGCTGGGGGGCGCCCCCTCCTACCTCCGGGCCACCCCTACAAGGCGGTGCTGCTAGTGACGCTTCTGGTGCCCCCGGCCTCCCCCTGAGCTTGCGGGGGCCCATCTGGGGCCTCCCGGCTCATGGCCACGTTATCAAAGGCCTCGGGGACCTTGATGGGCAACTCAGGCTCCTCCTCGAGGTTCTGGCAGCAGCCACTGCAGCGGCAGCACGGTGGGCAGCCGCACAGCAGGCAGCACGTACGGCAGCAGAGCCGGCAGCAGAGACAGCAGCGGTTCTGGCAGCAGCCAGCGAACAGGGAGATCAGGTCGTCCCAGGGCTTCAGCGAGTGCATCCACAGTGGCAAAAAGTTCCAGTTCTGGAGCCTTCCGGGCAGGATGCGCGGGCAGCGCGACTGCAGGAGATTGAGGACCACCACCAGGAGGATCACGAAAATGATTGGCACGCCCACGCCCACCAGCACCGGCCAGCCGGCCAGCGAGAGGCCAAACACAGCCAGCGGGATCAGGAAGAAGAAGAAGATCAGGTAGAAGATGGCAAACCAGCGGTACTTGGAGGAGACAATGCCCAGGCCCTTGGCCAGGCGGATTGGCAGGCGGGTGAAGGGGATCGGGTACCATAGCATGATGCCCGAGATGTTGAAGAAGAAGTGGCACAGGGCGATCTACAACACAAGAGAGGGGACAGGTGAGTGGGTCTGGTGCCTGGGGGAGTCAAGGTGATGGGAGGGTGGTCTACTGGTCTACAAGGCATCCTGAGCAGAGGCAGGGGTCTTCCTGGTCTTCAGAGCACAGTTCAGAATGGGCCTGATGAGGAGGAAGGGAAGCTCTGTGCCCAAGTAGCCTGGCTCCAGAGGTCACACTCTGCTCCTTCCCCGTGTGCCCATTAGGTGCCAGGCATCACAAGAGGGGCTCGGGACCAGTCTGTCTGATACATTAAGCAATAGCTGTGTGTGGTTGCTGAGCACATGACCACGTGGCTAGCCCACATGGTCTACATGAAATGGGCTACAAGTCCAGAACATATACTTAGTGTCCAAGACTTAGTCCGAAAAATAAGGTAAAACACGTTACCAGCTTTTAAATCGATTACAAGTTGAAAGGATAATGAGTTAAATCAGATACGTTATTAAAATGGATCTCCCTGTTTTAGTTTTTTAAAATGTGGCTACTGAAAATTTCCAATTACGTGGGTGGCTCAAATTTATATTCTACACTCAGATTTCTGTCCGGACAGAGTCTCATGAGATCCTTAGAATAATCCTAATGAGATACGGTTCCTGGGTTTCTGATGATGGAACTGATGCTCAAGGTCAGGTCACCTGTCTAAGGTCACTTAGCCTGGAAAGGCAGGACAAGAATGCCAATGCCAAAGGTCTTGTCCAAGTAATCGAGCTGATCCAAGCAGGTCCTCCTCATTCTAAGCCCAGAGCACAAGCGACCTCCCAGTGTCCAAGCAGAGTTCCCCAAGTGGAGAGCAAGGAGATGGTAGTGTGGTATTTATGCCTCTTGAATACTCTTCCCACTGCTAACAAGTAGTGGCCACCCCACCTGTTTAAACCACCACCAGGGATGGGAGTGGTCTCATGGTTTTGAACACAGAAAAACTTGGCTTTTGTTCAAAACCATCTGCTTGCAAGCCCACAAATGGTACTTAGCTCCCCCAGAGCCCCCAGCCTGCACAGCCTTTCCTAACCTGCAGTGAGCTCCTCAGGGTATTGCCAGGGCTGGCCAAGGCAGCCAGAATGGCGGTGGTGGTGGTGCCGATGTTGGAGCCCAGCGTGAGCGGGTACGCCCTCTCGATGCTGATCACACCAATACCTGGTGGGAAGATACAGAAACTAGAGTATCAGCTTCAGGGGATGATGCGAGATGGTAATGGCAACAAGATGGGGAAGCCGAGGATAAACTCACCGATCAGGGGGGTCATAGCGGATGTGAAGACGGAGCTGCTCTGCACGACAAAGGTCATGCCTGCCCCTACGAGGATGGCCAGGTAGCCGGTCACCCAGGCAAACGGAAATGGAAAATCTAGGAGACAGAGGTAAAGAAAGCTGTCACAGGTTTCCTAAGGAGGCCTGGATTGGGGGTCCAGCTGGCACCTCCAGAGGATCTGGGGTGGGGGGAATGGGCTGGGCCAGAAGGTCAGGTTGTATGGCAGCCTCCCCAGTGCCATGGCCAGAAATTAACAAATGGGATTTTTAGAGTCCTTTCCCCTTGCATATTCAGATGGTAGAGCCAAGAATGTGTGTGTGTGTGTTATGAAGGCAAATACACACACCCCCAAAATTCTGATGTTGAAACCCTAACTCCCAGTGTGATTATAGCAGGAAGTGGAGACTTTGGGAGGTAATTAGTTCATGAGGGTGGAGTCCTTATGAATGGGTTAGTGCCCTTATAGAACAGAGATCTTCCTTTCTCTCAACTAATGCCATAGGAGGACACAGTGAGGAGGCGGCCATCTGTAAATCAGGAAGTGGGACGTCACCAGATCCTGACCATGCTGGTACCAAGCCCAGACTTCCCAGGCCTCAGGACTCTGAGAAATACATTTCTGTTCAAGCTACTGAGCCTAGGATAATTTGTTACAGTAGCAGAACTAAGACTCCACCCAAATAACCACCTTCCTACCACAAAGCACTTGGAGCACTGGGACCTCTGTTCTTCTGCCTGGCCTGGTCTCCCAGTACCATAGATCCTCCATCTTTGTGAAGGAGCATGGAGGCAGGACGGGTAGCTCAAAGTCCCACATATGGAGCTCTCAGGACTGCCCATACGGCTCAGACCCTGCCCACCCAGCAGGTGCCCAGAGTGACCCAGCTCAGCCACATGGCTACCCTGGGACAACCCTGGGAGGCGGATATTCTTGGCCTCATTTCACTGAGGTTTCATGGGGAGGTGATGTCCTTGGCCTGGCAGTCTCTCTCACCAGCCAGGACGCCATACTCATCAGCAGCTTCTCCTCGCCAGTGGGGCTGCGCTGGTTGCCTCAAGATGCTGACATATTACCCGCGATCACATTTTCTTCCCAGGAGTTGAAGGGACATGGGGAAGAGGGTAGACATCTATTACCCTTTTCCTAAGGGCTCCTGACAAAGCCCAAAGCTCTGGGCATAGGAAAACCTGCTGGAAGGAAGTCTTGTCTCACAGATCTCTGGATTTGAGCCCCCTCTTCCTCAGGACCTTTCGAACATGACAAAAGCTAGTGCCTACTTCCCCAGACTCTACCCAAGACACCAAGGAAGATTTCAAGGGCAAATGGGATCTCAACTTCTTCAGCTTATCAGATCCAAGAGAGAAACTCCATGCAGAGGCCATTGCTAGATAAAAATCTAAAGGAGTCACCCCACACCAGGAGTAGCCATAGTTATGCCATGCCCTAGAGAACCCAGAATTGGCAGGAGGGGGGTGGTGAGGGTACCTACCAGTGTTGAGGGTCTTCTTGATGACAATGGCCACCTGTCCCCGGAGCACAGAGCCCAGGAGCTTGACGATCATGATCAGGCAGCCGCAGAGGACCAGCAGGGAGACTAACAGCAGGATGGTGCCAACAACAATGTCCGGGAGGTTGGAATTCACAAAGATGTGCTGGCCTGAAAAGACCATGGAAAGCCCTTGTTAGGAGGGCCATTCCCTCCGCCCCCTGCCAAGGCCACTTGGTACTCATTCCCCCAACATCTTTCTGTATGACAGTAACAGAATCTTGATTGTTAGCTTGACCTATGGCAACCCAGAACAAAGACCACACTTCCTAGCTGCCTTCTACAGCGAGGTGTGACCCTGAGGCTTTGTTCTGGCCAGTGGGAGCCTCATAAGGCCAGAACAGGAGGTGAAATCCTGTAGCCGCAGAGCTAGTCTGGGCATTCTTCTACCGCTAACTCCCACACAATATTCTACTCGTGAAACTGAGGATACTTACAACGGAGAGTCTGAGGAGCAAAGTGGGGTAAGGATGGACAAGTCAGAGTTGGAGCTATCGCTAACTGGAAGCCTCATTTTTTTGTAAGTCCTGCATGGCCCCATGATTATATAGTTTTACTGATGGATGGCTAGCACCAAGAACACAGGAGGTGAACTCATGGACACTGTGAGGTCAACCACACTTAAAATACTTGCTGCTCAGAATGAATGTGGCTATATGGTGGGGAGAGGAGGAAGAGAAGCAGAGATACACACACGGGCAGATAAGGAATGATAAGAATTAAAGATGTCGGGATGCCTGGGTGAGTCGGTGGCTTAAAACCTCTGCCTTCGGCTCAAGTCATGATCCCAGGGTCCTGAGATTGAGCCCCACATCGGGCTCTCTGCTAAGCGGGGAGCCTGCTTCCTCCTCTCTCTCTCTCTCTGCCTGCTTCTCTGCCTACTTATGATCTCTGTCTGTCAAATAAATAAATAAATAGATAGATAAATCTTAAAAAAAAAAAAAAAAGAATTAAAGATGTCTGGGCCAACATTCCAGAGGCAACAGTCTAGCTTCTTAAAGAATCAGAGCATCACATAGGCTCACTGCCTTGATCAGGGCTTTGGCTCCAGGGTCTTGAACGGGGCCTAATGGACAGCAGGGACTCATGATTTTAGGGTCAATGTATCTGTTCTGTTCCATGTGGGCCCTACATCTCCTGCAAATCTGGTGGGTTCCTCCCTAGAGCACAGAGGATACCAATGCATCCCGAGGGAGGACTCCGGAACCTATTGCTGAGCTCTGGTGCATTATGGGACCGCCAGAGGAACTGGGCCTCAAGACCTAGTTCCGCCCCCTACTGTGGGACCCTGGACCTGTCCTTGAGACTTAGTTCCCGCTGCTGTGAAAGTGCATAGTTCGTGACTTGGAATAATGCTGGTGTTCAGTGAATCCTAATGCACCTTCACCTACTGGGCTTCATGCAGAGTAAGAACACTGTCAGCGGCCCCCAGCACCCATCCCCACGGCCGACACTGTTGAGACCCACTCACACTTGGCAATGTTCTCCTTGGAGGTCACGTTCTTGATAGTCCAGGTGTACAAATCATTCGACCAACAAAGCGAAGGCGAGGTGCAGTTCTCAGGCGAAGGGACAGTGACATTCATTTGAGTCTGAATGACAAACATTGAGAAATGGTATGTAGAGTCCACCCTACGCACTTTTGATGGGGACTAGCAGGCAATGTGGCAAGTAGGAGGGAGACACACATCAGCATGTGTTTGTACGCGTGATGCACTGTTTCCACGGGTCCCTCCATCAGTGGGAACACAGGTGCCAAAGGTAAGCCAGGAGACATGAAAGTTACAAGCCAGGAATAATGTATCTGCAGTGCGGGGTGTGGCAGAATGGGCTGGGTCTGTCCTACTGCGTTATCTGTCCATCCAGCATTCAAAAACTTGTTTCCTTAAGGATTCTCACAGGCCAATATTTACTTCCTCTTACCTCTCATTTGCCCACGCTGCATTAAAAGTTTTGCCTTAAGCACAGGTTCAAGAGTTTGCCCACCTAGCAATATTCTTAGAAACTCACCACATTGGTCAAAGTTTTGCACCAAATCTTGATCAGACTCTTGTTTATGGCGGCTTCATCATTCATTGCAATTTGGCTGATAACCTTCTTATCCAGCTGAGGAAGACAACAGGTGGGAGACAGTAAGCATGTCCTCAGCACTGGGGAGGGACCCACATGAAGAAGGTTCTACTAAAGGGGCTTCAACAACATAAGCCCAACGGAGAGCCCCTGCTGGAGTGTGTTAGGACTCACTCCATCTGCACCCCCAGGATGGAGCACCGCACCTGGACGGTAGCAGGTATTGGACAAAGGAATGATCGTATCAACAACAGGCTGGCAGCTGGGAAACACACAACAGATGGTCATTGAGTGACAGCAAAACCCAGAAGGTAAAGGTGGTAAGGGGCAAGGTCAAAACTGACCCATTTTCCAAGGCAACAACCACAAAAAAACCTTTTAAAATTTATTTTAGTAATATTTCAATGGCCCTAGGGAGCAGAGGGGCGAGATGGAAGGGAAGGACAGCAACCTTTCTCTTGGGATAGGAGTAGGGTAATACTTTTCCCATGAGCCCCTGGGTGCTGAAGTCAGTAGGGGGACTAAAATGGCCCAAAGTGTCCAATGGAGCCTTTTGAGTTTCGAGAAGCGCTTGTCACACGCTCCCACCCCAATAAAGATGATATATGTTGAAAGTCAAGGAAAACAAAAAGGCCAGTTACGATACCCAGTGTCCCCAGAGTCTCACCTCCCATGGCCTTTTTCAGAGGCATTATAGACCCTCATACTTCTCTACTATCCCTGCCCAGTTAGGAGAGGAGGGGAGTTAGGGGGAAAGGGGGAAGTTAGCTCCTTCCTTTCCCTCTCTGAAGGAAGCTGGGTTACCTGGATTATGAGCTTGGTGAAGGGGTCTGTGATGACTTTCAGAAGTGCTGGGGCATCTTCTCCATTCTTGAAGTGAAAGGTCTCCACCACCAAATCGGTCAGGGTCTCCAGGTAATGGGTGGCTGCCTCCAGGGGCAAGAGCACCAACACAGACAGCCAGTTGAAGAAGTCATGGACAGTAGCTCCCGCAAATGCCCTATAAGAATCCCAACCCAAGCCAACAGTTGGATTAATCAACAAGCAAGTAGGTACCAGTCTAGGCAGGTCATGGATGGCATTATCTGCTGGTGGGGGGGGGGGTCACCTCTCTGTCTATATTCACATTCTCACAGCAGTTCCCAAATGGTTGATATCAATATCCCCATTTGGCAGATGAGAAAACTGAGGGCCAGCAAGCAAAGAGGAATAGATGACCACTGCCTGGATACTGGGTCCAGGACCCCTGGACTCCCACTGCCCAGTAGAGGCTACCCCACCAAGCCAGATAGCACTCAGTTCTCTCTGCAGGGGGTGGGGGGGAAGGGAAGTAGACAGGTTATGGCCATAACAAGGAGCTCCGTGATTCATCCAGACCACTTCTGAATCACGCCATTGAGGACAATCTTCCTTTGGAAAGCTGAGGGTCAGTGGTATGGTGGTGACCAAAGCCATCAACTGAATTCTTAACTTTGTTAAAATCTTGAGACTCTGATGAACCGTTTGAATGGCCTGCACAGAAAACAGGTCAATATACACTACAATTTATATCTGAGAAGGTTTGCACGGTCCTCTGAATTCCATCCTATCTCCAGACTAACAAGTGAGATGTTTTTCCTCAATAAAAAAGTTTTCCTTTAAAAAGTATCTGCATGTTGGGCTTCTGGGTGGCTCAGTTGGTTGAACACGTGCCTTCAGCTCAAGCCATGATCCCAGGGTCCTGGGATCAGATCAAGTCCCAAAGACGGGCCCTTGGGATTGGATAGAGCTCATGGAACTGGGCAGGGAGCCTTCTTCTCCCTCTCCCTCTGCCCTTTTCCCACCCTCACCCCCCACTCATGCTCTCTCTCAAAAATAAGTAAAATTTTTAAAAAACAAAAAACGCATCTGCATGTGCAAAAAACCACCCCAAACAAAAAAAAGGACTTGAACAGACAGAAGCTAATAAACCTGTGCAAGAAATGCTTAACTTCACTAGTAGTAAAATTTATTTACATTTATTTACTTATAAGTACAAATCTTTACCTTCCATATCAGCTAATATTTTAAAAAAGTAACCTTTTCTTCCAAGAGAAGGTGATTTAAGACATCTTCACAAAGTGATACAAATATTTCTTAGTTGTTTGGCAAAATGTTTTAAGAGCCTTATATTATAGGGGTCGGATATAGTCATTACTTTTCTGAAAACCCACGAGGTGTTCCAAACCACCAGGAAAGAATGATGCACATCTCCAAAGACATTACTGAAAGCAGTCTATTAAAATAATCCAAACGAGGGCTGGGCTAGTTCAATTTTATTCCTATGTGCAGCCACTTTCATAGATCACGTTTATATTTGGCAAGTTTATATTTCATATGTAGCAGTGAAGAGCCCAGAATCTGGAAGAAAACCTAGACTGAGTCCCAGCCATGCCCCTTAGGGAAGTTATTTAACCTCTTTGTGTTTCTGTATTAATGAAATGGGGCAAAGAAAAGTCTATTCAGCTTCTTGAGAAGATCAAATTAACAGCCGGCCCTGGATAATGTTGTATCCGTTCTCAAGACCCTTGGGACATTTCATCAGGGACCAAAGAAGGTTAGCCGCGTCTGAGCAGAAATGAGCAGCTCTGAGGACCTCTGCCACCTGCCAGCTCACCAGCTGATGAGGGATGTCATCTGCTGACGACACAGCAGCCTGCTTACTGCTGTCTGCCCGACCTGTGCAGAGACCGCATCACGTAGACAAAGTACTTCTGTTTTAGAAACTTCTGGAAAAAGTCCATCTGTCAGAAGGCAGGCTGAGAACGTGCTTCATTTTCCCATTAACCTTTCGGAAGGAAGGTGTACCCTCTGCCTGTTTCAACCTGCCCCATTTTCCGATCTTCTTCACCCACAAAAACTATATTTTGCCTTTTATTGGCATGCAGGTAAAGTACAAAGGGAAGGTGGCAGGGGTTGAGCTCAGCCCAAAGAGGAAGCTTTAGGAGGTTATAATTATTTCTGACTCAGCGGGATAGTAAATCCTATCCTAACTGGCCTTGTTTTAACTACACCACACGGCAGGGAAGCTTCTAGCTAGGGCTTGCCTTTAGGGAGCTCTTGAATGCATGCCAAGTACCTGGCTAAGCATTTACCTGTAGGACTGGGTTTAGTCCTTTGGACAATGAAGGTGACAGACAGCCAGTGATCCTGGCGATGCTGACCACGGAGCTGAGTTTCATCAGCTGGTAAGTATGTGATTCCAACCCGCAGCTGCATTCTACTATGGCTACTTCTAGGAGCTCTAGCAATGACCAGCATATCTGCACTGGCTGATTAAAGGTAGTTATGAGGACCTGGCCCAGCAAAAGCTGATTCTGAGCCTCCTACCTTCTGAACTCATTCCGGTCTCCTGCCTGCATGAGCGCCACAATGGTGTTGGTGATTGAGGTCCCAATGTTGGCCCCCATGATAATGGGGATGGCTGCACGCACACTCAGCACTGGAAAACGGGAGAGAGAAGGTTAGGGAGTTAGCAAGCTTAGAAAGACAGCCTGGCCACATTCCCAATGTGGCCCAAGGCAGGATGACCTCAGTCAAGCTGGTAATTGCCAAAGCAGCCTTTCCTCATGATTTTGGGGTCAGCACCAGGCTATGAATCTGATGCAAGCTGGGACAGCTCACAGAAATATGCACGTGTACCCCAAAAAAATTTCCAGCATATAATCTCAGGGACTCCACAGACTCCACAGAGAAGCCCTTCTGTGGAGCCCAGCTTACAAGTGCCTTTCTCAATTTCTCTATGCTCCCTATTACAGGTGCAAGGCCAGCTCAGGCGACAACAGGAAACAATGTGTAAGGACTTGTGTATTTATTACGGGAAATTTCTTTTTCTAAGACAAGTTAGTACACTACCACAATGTTCTAACATATGAAAGCAAAGCTATATATTTTTAAGATTTTTATGTATTTATTTTAGAGATAATATGAGCCAGGGGAGGAGCAGAGGGAGAGGGATGAGCAGACTCCCGCACTGAGCACAGAGCCTAACCCGGGGCTCAATCCCACCACCTGAGACTATGACCTGAGCTGAAATCAAGAGTCAGACACTTAACTGAGGCACCCAGGTGCCCCAAAGGTAAAGTTATTTTGAAGAATAACTTTTTTCTGATTTAGCCCAGGAAAGTTCTAGTTAATTTTGCTAAAAATGCTGGTCTGTGCTGAAAATTAACCAGTTCAAATTGCCCTCCCCCCACCGAGACTCTATCCCAGCTTAGCCAGAGAAAACGATCAGCACGTTCAAGTTCGGAATGCCGGCTTCCCAAGCTCAGTGGTCCCCAAGCCAACGTGTGATGGGATTACATTTTTTTTACTCTTAGCACAGAGCAGTGATGGAAATGTTCCTCATCTACATGGCCCAATATGGCAGCCACTGGCCACATGTGACTATTGAGCCCCTAAAACATGGTTAGTACAACCCAGCAACTAATTTTTATATTTAAAGTAACTTAAGCTTAAATAAAATTAAATGGTCATATGTGGCTAGTGGCTGCTGGACTGGACAATACAGTTCCAGAGAATTCAGAGCCGAGTCTTCAAGCCTCAGGGACTATATTTTCAGACCCAACCACAGGAATGAAACAGGAGGCTGCCCAGGATAAGGCAGGACATGTCATAGTTGTGCAAGAAAGGAAGACACCAGTGACTGGCCTGGATGTATTCAGAACAAATTCCAGGCTTCCCAGCAAGACAGGGAAATGCCTGCAGTACGTCTGGGCCCACAGGTGCCTGGACTCACGTGAAGAGGCCACCATGCTGACGACGATAGAGGAGGAGGTACTGGAGCTCTGCACCAGGACAGTCACCAGAACACCAATCACCATCCCAGCCACGGGGTTGGACATAATGGAGTTATTGCTGAAGAACTGTCCAGCCACCTTTCCTGAAGAAAACAAGTGCACGGTTTGGAATGTTAGGTGGGCAGTGGGTATACGTTAGTCTCTAGACACAGCCAGTGGGTTGGGTGGGGGGTGGGAAGGTGAGGCCAGTCTCCAGCCCAGCTGGTACCTCCAGACTCTTACTTCCATGGGCTTCTTCCCAGCGCTGCCCTGGCACCATGTCTCCCCTTCTGTGACCGAGCTCCCAGTATACCCCCACCACCCAGTATAACCCTTCACCCTGTAGCCTCCCACATCTCTGCCATTCCTTTCCACAGCAAGCCCTCCTCCAGCCTTCTCTGGTCACCAACGGCCTCGACTCTACTTGGCCCAGTGTGTGTCAGTGAGTCTCCTGATGCCCTAATTCCCCGTTCAGATTTATCTCCCAGGAATGGATATTCTCATTCTTCTCTGTCCACATTATCCAACCCCCATTCTCCAGCCCCAGCCTAGCCTGAGATGCCCAAGACCACCGATCCATTCCCCAACCCATTTACGGAAGACCAGGGCCCAGAGGGTGGAGGCCACTTGTTAGGTACTCAGAGAATGAAACGCCTTGCTGATGCTGCCTTGGACCAGGGACTTGGCAGTGGCATCCAGGAGGCTGGTCTGCCTCTCATCCATCCCCACAAGTGCCCCCCCTTCCCCAGTTCTCCCAGGTAAAAAGATGAGTTCCCAAAGAAGGCACCACGGGGTATAGAAATCCATGGCTTTCCATGTAACTGGGATCTGAGTTTGGAACCCACTGTACCACCTCTAGGCTGTGAAATGAAGGTCTGGGCAGCATGACCTCTTTCAGCCTCAGATGCTCCTCGTCAATGAACAGAGCTTTGGGAAGGAAAGTGCAGGACCCCAGGTGGCATTCCAAGTGGCAGTTCTCGGTGTCATCCCCTACTGGGGGAACAGAGGGGACCGAGCCCATGCTGACCTCACTCCTGGGTCCCCCACACACTGCACAGCCACCCTCAGTCCTGGAAGATGTTTTGACAACTGCCGAGGATACAGATCCACCAACTCTGGGACCCTTGTTCTTCTTCAGCTAAGGCCCAGCCCTGATTTTCCACAGTTGCTTTAGCTCAAGAGCACTCCTAGCTAATAATCTCTTCAGGTGGGAGGCCCAAGACAGCAGGGATCCCTGAGATAAGTCCCTCTGTCAGACAGCTTCCTGTCTAGGGTCCGTGGATGAACACAGGAGGCCAACAGCTTGGAATTGGCTCTAGCCCTGGCTGCTGGCCTAAAAAAGCCAACAGTCACAGCCTCTTTACAGGCATCAGTTTTCTCTTCTGTAAAATAGGGGTTATGACTTCACAAGATGTCAGGGGACTTCTTGCCCTGAAACAGGCTGAGAGGCTGCAGCTGGAGAGGGCTTGCTGCACTGTGACCATGTAAACCCAGTACCACAAAAATCCCCTCACCCTAGATCTTTGTCCCTTCCATCCATACCTCCAGCCAGCTGGAAGGCACTGCTGAGGACATCCAAGGAACACACGAAGAAGTAGAGAAATCCCAGAAGCAAAATAAATTTCCCAATTCCTTGGAAGACACAGAGGATCTTCCCTTTGGTGTCTCTCTCTGGGGTAGGGGAAAAGGGATGAAGTCTGTTAGTGCCCGAAACTCCGAAGTTTGGCAGTGAGCTCAGAGGTCCCCCCTTATCCCTTCTACACCTTCCCTCTAGGTGGCTATAAGCAAGGCCTAGAGGTGCGACACAGCCATAACTGCAGTTTTCAAAGCAATTACCACTATAGTTCATTTAGTTGAAGCCTGTGGTGAGGTGTCTCTAAAGGATCAGCTTTGGAGAGGAGGGGTCCTATGGGGTCTGGGGCACTGATAGACAAGCCAGACTCCATGCTCGGCTGAACCAGTGCTGCTGAGTGGGGCAGTTAAGGGCACTTGGCACCTGCTAAGTGTGGGATCAGAGATAATGGTTCTCCTAAGCACCTTCAAAACAGCACAGGATACTTTCTAGAATGTGGCCACAAGGTAGCAATCACAGGCTCCACTTGGGGAGGGTTGGGGCGTGCACACATCCTGGAATGCTATGTCCTTGGATGCTATTTTCTCTGCTCCTTCTTACAGCGGTTCTCATTTCCTCTCTCCCAGCTGTCTGAGCTGCATACAGACCCCACACCCTGTACCCAGGAAAGAAATGCAGCATTTGCCTGCATACCAGCCTTGCTGGTTGTATAGTCTATGCAGGCATCTTCTGCAAGCCTCCCTTGATGCCCACATTTAGGTGGGGAGCCCCCCCCCAATCCAGGAGCTCTCAGTGAGGGACCCCGTCTGTTCACTGCTGCATCCCGAACACCGCTCCTGGGAGCCAGTCGGCCCACAGTGGATCATGGGGAGCAGCACAGTGACTAGCGTTCCAACACTGGGACACTCACTGAGTGAGGGAGAACAAAAGGCCCCCTGGTCCTCACACTGTGCTTGGAATTGAAGCCTCCAAGACTGCCAGGTGGCATCCCTAGCCAGGACCTTTGTTTGAAGGGCATCAGAGCAAGGGCAAGAAAGGGGCCAACACAAAGGAGACGATACGATGGAGATTGTGAACCCAACCCTCACTGATGGGAGTCCCTCCTGCCTGCTTTTACCTGACCACTTGATCCCGGTGTCCCGAAGCTCAGGCAGGTCCCAGGGGTCTGCCACCTGGGTGGGCTCCTCTATCAGTGCCACAGTGGAATTGGATGGCAGAAGTTCAATCTTGGTCACAGGGCTCCCGGTGTC
The DNA here is from genome assembly GCF_022355385.1 of Mustela nigripes. Classification (NCBI taxonomy): domain Eukaryota; kingdom Metazoa; phylum Chordata; class Mammalia; order Carnivora; family Mustelidae; genus Mustela; species Mustela nigripes. The sequence continues at coordinate 222,959,933 of NC_081557.1, read as the reverse complement.
ATCTATCCAAACGAGCAACAGAGGCCATGAGTCAGACCAGAGTCTCCAGGGGTCCTCACAAAGGCCAAGCTGAGGCAGGATGGGCAACACTTACTTTTGTTGGTCTCCTTGCCTTTCTCAGTTGTGGTGGGCTGCTGACTGGTGACCCCTTCCAAGTATTTATTGGGGTTGGGCTGGGCATTTTCCAGCTCAGGCCAAGGAGCCATGGTCTGTGGACAGAAAACAGAGCTTATAGAAGCAGCCACTAAAAGGCGTCACTCTCAAGTGCTGTGTCAGGAAGAACCAGTGGCTGCAGAGATTCGGGAGAGGTGTAGGGTGTCGTGCTCAGACAACTTTTAAGTGTGGGCTCTTGAACGCCTATTTCCACCTCTGGGTCTCCCTCACCTGCTCACCTCGCTGTCGCTACATCAGACCCCATCTTAGTGTTTTTCCATTCTAGCCTCAAAGTCAGTTGAACTTGCTTCGGTTTCTCTCACTTCCCTCTCTCAGCATCTGTCTTGACTCTCCTTCAGTCAGCAAGGGGATGCAAACCTATCCATCTTCCACTCATGGAACACCAAGTCCTCAAGCCCTACGATGGGTCCCTCATCTGCTTTTTATTTCTAAACTACAGGTCTGCGCCGAACCTCATCCAGGGGACATAATGTATGTGTAGATCCTCATATATGTTCTACCTGCCGGACCCACCACCGAGTCTTCTGTGAGTAGCGTGACCCGCTGGAGCTGGTTTGAATCCCAGTGGTGCCACTTATCAGTGAGTGTGTGTTTAGGAATGTCCTTTCATATCCCTGAGCATAAAGACATAAATGTCTCCCTATCTAGAAAATGTGGATAGTTCTTCATACTTTGCAGGGTTACGAGATTAATGGCGATACCTAGAAAGTGCCTGGCATCAGGCAGGCAATTAGGACTAGGCGATGCGGCTGAATTAATGGCCCTTTGTCACATTCCTTCCAACCTTTGATAGAGACTTCCTCATAACCCATTTTCTCAACAAAGCCTTTCTTGCTTACACAGACAGGAAGTGTGGCTCTTGACACACTTGGAAGTCCACTCCTTGTGGTCCTTGTCTTTTGACACACGTTAGACAAGGGGAGGACAAAGGACTGGAACAAACAATTCACAGAAGAGGAAGTACAGGTGGCTAAAATACTACAAAATAAGAATTTGGCCTCATTAACAACCCAAGATATGCAAAATGGAACATGGAGTTAAGTTTCAACCATCAGATCAGCAGAAAATTATTTCTTAGGTATACTATGCTATGCTAGAGAAGAGGCAGTGAGCAGAGCACCACTATAGAACACTTCACTTTTTTAAAAACATCTCTAATCTAGTCATTTCACTTCTAGGAATTAAGAATCTAGAAACATTTTCTCCCAGAAAATACAAAACACCTCCCTGTTCCAATCACTTCTTTGAAGAGATGTTCCCAGAATCTGGGTCTGACTCCTTTCCTATTTTTCTTAAATGGATCTACTTCCTGCCTACCAAAATGTAAGCTCTACCCCTCAAATAGAGGCTTTGTCTAGATCTTCACTGTATCCTGGAGGTCTGGAGCTCTGCCTGGCACATCGGCAAGGCCCAATAAATGGGGATTGACCGAATGAATGGGATGCAGACCGAAAAGGCGTTGCCACACTGTCAAAGAGATGAAAAGTAAAAACATGGAAATTGTATTAACCACAGTCCGTCCATGAAGCATAACAGCATGCCACTGAAAAGGTGATGAAGAGCCAGAAGAAGATAAAAAAAAAAAAAAAAAAAAAAAACCAGGAAAATGCTATAGCTAAATTGTGAATAAAAGGTACTTCTTTGTCCTACTCACAGCATGTTCTTGTAGGCTCTGGGACGGCTGCACGGGATTCAGAGTGCGTGATGGGATTGTGGGGGACCTATTCTTCCTCTCTATGAAATTATCAAATTCTCATAAGAGATGTAGCCCAACCCCAGACCCACAAGTTGCAATGGTTCGGGGACACCCGTGGTGGCACTCTTCTTCATCCTAGTAAGCCAAGACCTCATCTGATTCTGGGCGTCCCCATCAGGAGGGGGTTTCATCTGCCTAGGGAATTTCGACTTTTCCAACGAACTGCAGGACATGACATGTTCTTCCACCATCACAAGGAAAAACGTCTTGCAGGCACCGGCTTCCATGAACTGCCTGGCCAGCGAGAGCCTGTACTGACTGAGCCTGGCTGTGCTCAACCTCGCAGCCACCCATTCGGGGAGTTACTGTTCTCCCATTAGACAAAAGAAACTGGGGGATAAGGAGGCTAGGTAACTTACCCAAGGACCCAGGGTGTAGAGCTGTGAGCTCGGGTCAATTTGAATCCCAAGCCTTTTCTGGCAGCCACTCCTGGGCTGGGTGTTCTCTGCAGGCCACTCAATTGGTTTCTAGGCTAGACATTGCTTCTAACGTCTGGCCTTCTGGAGTTGCTGTGCCCGCCACAAGTTCGACTCCTCCCTCGGGCTCAATTAAATTCCTTCTTACAGCTGACCATCAAAGGTGGGGCAAACCCTGCTGTTCTCAAGGCTCACTAGGGTGGGGCAGGGGATGGGCTTCCTGGAGTTGTGATGGAAGGCAGCTATGAGGCTGGGGCCCTGGCAGGGGAGGTGGGAACTGGGTGGCTGGGGAGGACAATCTAGGCTGGTTGGAGAGAGCTCTAAGCTCAGCTCAAGGCCACTCTGCAGGTGAACTGGCTCAGGTTTGAAATAGCACAGAGATAAGAAAAGACACAGCCAGGTCCCCATGCTTAGGGAAGCATAGCTAAGGGGTCTACCTCTCCCAACACAGGATCCTTAGCCCCAGGGTTTTGGGGAAAGAAGCACTCTTGGGGATCCTCATTTCAGTCAGGCACTAGGCTGGGTAGTTACACAGCGCAGGTGTTCTGAATCCTAGGCCAGCTCTGCCTCAGATACTAAGGCAGTCACTCGACTGCTCTGTGCCTCAGTTTCCCCTCTGCAGAATGGGGCTTATAACAGTCCATAACCCACTGGGTTATTAGACAGCTTCAATCAGTTAATTTCTGCAAAGTTCTTGAGACAGTAACCTGTCTGATCAAGTGGTTAAGGTTCCTCTTCCCAGCACCCCTGAGAGGAGTTAGTGTTATTCCCATTTTACAGATGAGAGAGCCAAAGCACTCAGAGGGGTAGAGCCACTTGGCCCAGGTCCACAGCATGATTTGAGAGGGTCTGACTCCAGAGTTGGTCCTGCCTCTCAGCTCCACGTCTGGAACGCTCCTGGAAGGGATGAGTCATGCAATAATGGCACCAAACGTGCACTGTATCTGATTAACGCCTCACTACCAGGCTCATGGAAAGACGCCTCAACACTCAGGCGGTAGAAGTCAGTGCCCCACCTCCACATGCAGAGCCGAGGGGAAGAAGCAACAGCTCGGTGGACTGGGTCTCAAAGCCCCTGCCACTCCAGTTTTTGGCACAAAAGCATTCACCTGCATCAAACTTCAGCCACCTCAGGGCCCCTTGGAGCAGTCAGCACTTCCCCATCACCCCAAACGTTAGCTTCGCTGTTTGCCACCCAGAACTGCAAGGTGGTCTTTGCCAGCCACCACACCCAGCCAGCACCAGGACCTGCTGACTCAAGCTGGGAACATCACAGCTTGTGGTCTCCGGCTCCCCGTGCCACCTCACCAGGCTGGGCCCCAGTGCCAACCAACACACAGCAGCCTGTTTAACTGGTTTGGGCCCCAGTGCCTCCCAGGGGTTAACTTTGCCAGCACCCAGCTGTGATTGCACGGGGACTCCCCATTTCTTTACTGCCCGGTGCTCCCTAAATGATCCCCTCCTCAGGTCACACTGGCCTCAGTTTGGGACCCTGAATCCTCTCTGTAGGGTGCCACCCTCTGCTCTTGCCTGGGGAGCACCCCTCTTCAGAAGGCCCTCCCCCCATCTTTCAGTCCAAGCCCTCCCTCCACACTTGCCTGAGTCCCACGGGCTCCTCTGACCATCCCCATGTGCCAGGCAGCACTGCCTGTGTGACTCATAGGGCTCCCCGCCACACACACAGTCATTGATTTCTAAGAACAACCACCGTTTAACGAGCTCCAGCAAGGTGCCAGGCACTGTGCTGGGCCATGACACGTAATATCTCCTGCAATCTTTATGCGAGAAAGGGGTCATGCTCATCCCCACTTGCAAACAGGAAAACCTGGAGCACAGAGAGAGATTACGCCGCCACTTGATCAAAGTCACCAGGCACGGGAGGGACAGTTTTTAAACACAGTCAGTGAGGCTGGGACCCTGATTTACAGTATCCTTGGCCACAATGTAAAGGTATTTTCCCGGAGCACTGGTTTTACTCCCGTAACTGGGCGGTGGGGAGGCTGAAGAGTGTGCCTAGTGGGTGACTTACACTGGACACAGGATATTTACATGGAGCCCATGCTCAGCCTTGGCACTCCTGACATTCAGGGCAGATGATGTTTTGCTGTGCCAGTGATCTTGTGTTATCGTAGGAGAGACAGCATTCCTGGTCTCTATTCTCAACATACCTCTTCCCCTTAGTTTTGACAACCCAAAAGGTCTCCAGACATTGGCAAATGTCCCTTGGGGACTGAGAATAACTGGTCTATAGAGCTTCAGACTTCACATCCCAGCTACCTGGTTTCAAGTCTCAGCGATGCCATTTGCTGTGTGTCTTTGGGCTAGTTCCTTTGCTTCTCTGTTTCCCCACATGTCAAATTATGCTAACATGACCGAGGAAGGATTGTTATGCTTAAGGGTGTTATGTATTAAAAGTTCTCAGAATAGTGTTTGACACCTTGTTAAACCTTCTGCGGTTTTCAGCTATTGCAGTAAAATAATCAGGGACATTGGAATATAGAGGACAAGACTTCTCTGAATTCAAAATTAAAAAGACAGGACACAAAACATTGCTTTGAGCTTGCAAGGGGCGACTCTGAACTACTCACAGATTTGCTAGGGGTTTCCATATATTTGGCTTATTCTGCTCCAGGGTAGCTTAAAGGAAAAATTTGAAAACCTATTATGATCTTCTACAACCTCTCCTTTTATAATCTTAATTCACTCTAGAATCATACTCCTATCTCTTTGCCATCTCTACAGCCTTCTCTACTGCTGTTTAACTTTGAGGCAAGACCCATATGTTAACGCTTTTTCTCCCAGTGCTCAGTAGACTACATGTCGCGGTGCTCCTCACATTTGGGAATGGAGGAGTCCACATTCAGGGTTTGCTGAAGGGAGGCACCAGGTCCCTGACTAGGAAACACATCAAGCCTGCAGTTTACCCACCTCCCCCCACCATAAGCTGGGTTGGACAAGATCTGCTGGATGGAAGACCCGCATCAAGAAACTGGGCCCTGAACATCACAGCAGCCCCACTTGGGAAACTCTCGTCCCCACTTAGGTCAGAAGGATGATTATTCGCCCATTTAAATTGTGTTTTCAGGGACTGGATTTCTGAGTGGTCACCAACTACCCAGCACATACAGAAACAGACACTTCACCCAGTCTAATGTTCAGGGCGCTTAGAGCACGGTGAGCAGTGGGTCAGGTAGACGCCCACTTGCGCTGGTGCAGAGGAACAGGACCTCCCGGCAAGGGCGCCTACCCACTGACGGGCCTCAAATACCAACTTACTCTGTGAGTCCTCTGCTGGCCTCATTCACCTCCAGGCCCTCGTTTTACTCTGGTTTTACTTCTGGTTGCCAGTACCACCAGAACGCAAAAAAAAAAAAAAAAAAACCTATGAATGTCTCCACACCTTCTTAGAACTCTTGTCTTCCCTACTGCAATCACTCTTCTCAGCAGCACGGGCACACAGGTTCCACTCACCTCACCTTCCCAGGCAGCAAAACCCTAGCTCTCATGCAGGCTGACCCCGCGGTTCTGGAGGAAAGGGAGGCCCTAGAACCAACTGCCTGTGATAGACCCTGAGGCCGCTCCTCAGGGCCCCTCCTCCAGGCCCCCGGAGCTGCCAGGTCTGCTGCCAGGATAGCGGCCGCCACACAGCACCAAGATAGCACCCCGCAGTGGGTGAAGACCTGGTCTGCGGAGTCCTGCCACGGTGTGGGACCCTGAACCTCTCTGAGCCTCAGTTTCAACATCTCCAAAATGCGGACAATCCCATCTCCCTCCCTGAGCTGTTGCAGGATTGACTGATTAATGGGCCTGCGTGAGCCCCTGAGCAGAGGTCCTTGCAGAGTAAGAACGGAGAACTCTTGAGGAATGAATTGCATCATGGACAAGGCACAGCCCAAACGCCACTGGGCCCTAGACCGTAGGCTCGTCTTCTCAGTGCTCAGCACAGCAGCGAACCCTCTGTTAATATCTGTCCAATAAAGGAACCTAAAGCACAAGAGAAAGGCGCTAACACTGTTTTGTGACGGGGGAGTGTCCTATGTGATCCGTGACCTCATTAAATTTTACAATAACCAAGTTCTTTCCAGTTTACAGAGAGACTGAGGCATGGAGAAATTTAAAAAGTCCCATGGCTCCCTGCAAATGGGGTCAGGACTGGAACCCAGGAAGGCCAGTTCCCAAGTAGGGACCCCTTCCACAGACCTCTCAGCCAGGGGCTGAGACAGAGGGACCAGGAATCCTCTGGGCTCCCTCCGAGCCGCGTGCCACCAAGCTCCAGGGACTGGCAGGAGAGCTGGCCAGTATCAAGCTGGCTGATATCGTGCCCCTGCAGGGGTCCCTCCTACTTAATCTTTTAGAGGGCTAGAGATGCCAGCCAAGAATGCTGGAATGACCAGCTGCTGTGCCCACAAAAGCTTCTGGCCTAATGGAGACCTGGATTCAGCAGAGGCGAAACCTTTTTAATAAAGAGTCTCAGCTAAGCAGGAAAAGGTGACACTGAATGAGCTGGGCAGAGGCCCCAACCTGAATCTCAGGCCCTTCTCCCAGTGCAGTGCCGGACACCGGCCTGTCTGGAACCTGCTTCTCTAGGAAGGGACTCTGAGCAGCCGCTGGGGTCTTTGGCACCTTTGAGCACCCCCCAAAGTCTCTCTCCCCAGGGGATCCTCTGATCTAGCTGTTCCCTCGCCCTACCTTCCCAAGGGCACAGTCCAACACTCTCTTGCTACCTGCCAGAAAAAGCAGAGAAGCATCAAGTCATCCACTTTGTCTGTTTGGTACTAATACCCATAAAGATTTTTTGTTTGTTTAACCCCTAGACACGAGGCTGGTGGGGTCTGAGCACACACCTACTCTCTTGCTCCCCACCACTCATCCCTACAACTGCACTGGCTTCTGCAGAATAACCCTTTGGGCTCAACTTCCCACGTCCACATGTGGACCGCCCTGCCTGCCAAGAGGAACTCCTCAGGCCAAGGAGAGGACACTTCTCAGACCTGGGGAACAGGAAAATGTAGGGCACTTGGCAGTCACCCAACCCCTCCACCAGGCATTGTTTGAGCTTCCCCAACCAAGACCAGTGCTGGTGCCGCCTGTACTCAGAACAGCAGCCGCCAATCCAGGTGGGAGGGGGAAGAGGCAGGGCAGCGTCCTGCAGAGAGAGGAGACAGGCCCACTGTCTCCTCCCAGGCAGAGGCCTCCAGCACCGCAGGGAGCACCCCACACAAACTAACCCATCCCATCTCACATGCACTTCACTTCTGCAAATTTACTTCTAAGCACTTTTACTTTCATGCTAATTCTACCTAGGAAGAAAAACTAAGACACAAAGAAATTAACTGCTTCATGGTCTACAGACTCTACACCCTCAGGAACAATTCAAACTCAGGTAGTTTGAGTCCAATGTTCAATACGCTTCAGAAATCCTTTCAGATGTTGAAAGAATGACCTAGACTTCAAAAATTCCCAAGAGGGCAATGTCTACTTTTTTTTTTCTTTTCCGCAGCTTCTTTCAGCCATCACAAGGCAAAATAATCCCAAAGACACAGTAGTGGGAGGCGGGGAGGGTGCGTGGTAGTTGCGGGGGGAGGTGCGTGGCACAGGAGACGAAGCAATTGGTCTGGGCTTTGCATTCAGGAATGGCTTTAGTTTAGACTTTTGACAACAGGCACGAAAGGGGTTTTAAAAATACATTTATTCTATCCCTTTAAACCTGGGCTATATTACCAAACTACACCCTCAGGATGCACTTCCAGTGTACTTTTATGAACTTTTAAAATAAATCCTGCCATTCACTTTTAACTATACCAATTCTTATGCATTGTGTTAGGGGTGGGGGTTAAAAACCCTCATGACTGAAACCACTTTAAACGCATCGCAATCTCTCTGCAGTCCTCTTTTTGCACTCTGGGGGCACTTCTGAATTCAGTGGGATGTCCTGACTGCTTCCTGTTGATGCTGCCATTCCCGCAGTCCCTACAGTGGAGTTGGGGGGCGAGAAAGCGGGCAGGCAGGCAGGAAGTGGCTGAAAATGGTGTTAAAAGTTTATTCCAAATCACTGATCCCTAGAAGCTGTTTTCTTCATTAAATTGAATCCAGGATATTTTTATGTCAGCTTAGTGCCTAACAGCTGTAACCCAGACGTCCGTCCACCCACCATCGGGGACTTGTATCCATGAGGTGGTTGAGTGATTTGGGGTGGATTTTGGAAGGGGCAATTTGTTAAACATCCAAACCTTGTACAAGCATGCTCTTCCTGCCACCGGTTCCCGAAGTTACAAAAATAGAGATCATTATCAGCAGGTTGGCTGGCAGGAGCAGAGAAATTCAAACGCTCTGAACAACCTCCAATAATGGTTGCTCCTCTCAGGCACAACTTTTTCAATGCCCAACCCTGAACAACTTTGAGCTCAGGAGTGGGTGCGAGAGGAAGACAAACAGGTCCCAACCAAGCAGAGCTAACACAGAAACTGCTTGTGAATAGAAACAGGGAGAGAGGGGATTCTGAGTGATGAAATCCACAAGCTGCCTCCGTGAAATCAATTATTGTTTGAGAAAGTTGCCACCTCCCTAAGGAAAAGGAGTTGATTCTAACACTCCTACCTCCGGGAATCCGAAGACTGAATTAATTCTGTTCTGTGTGCCACCTGTTTCTGGCCTAGAGATGCTGGGTGCCCTCCCAAGCCGACCACACCTGTGCATATTTCCTTGAACGCCATCCCCCACACTGCTCACCTGGTATCCTCTGACTTTGCAAACACTGAAGAACTGTGGGTTCATAGCCACCTGCTTTAGGTCACACTGCTAGTAAATGACCAAAAAAAGAGAGCCCTGCCGTCCTGATTCCTATGTGGCCCCTTTCATTCCCCCATTTTCCCCTCCCAAGCCACGAATTTCAGTATATGTATCATTTTAGATACCCCCCCACACCCGTGGTTGACTAATAACCGGGTCAGCACTAAGAGCGTCCTCATGGGAGTTGTAACAGCAAAAGCAGTCACACTGAGAACACAAATAGAATCTGATAATTTAGGGAAGGTGTATTTTGTCTTCAGCCCCAAACCAGCCAAGTTCCTGGAGGGGTGAACATCGAGGGCTATCTGAAAGAACCCAGTGTGGTCAGAGTAAATGAGAGTTCTTTCCAGGGCAAGGAGGGAGAAGGAAGCGCCCTGGGCCGGCGGGTACTCACCAGCGCTCCTCGCGCAGTTAATGGACCGAAGGAGGCACCCAGGCGGAGCTCAGCCTCCGAGGCCTGAGTATATATAGCGAAGGTGTTGCGCAAAGAGGCCGGCGGCAGCGGCTGTCATCACGCCCCTCGCACATTCCAGGACCGCCTGCCGCCGCCGGGGCACTGCCTACCTGCCGGCTTAATGAGCCCATCGTGACCTCGCCCCGCTTCGGAGGAAAGCCAGGCGCCCAGGCTGCGGGAGAACCTCACTGGGCCGGTGTGCTGAAGGCACCGCTTGCCCCGCCCCCGCCCAGCGCGGGGCCGCACAGCCCAGCAAGTGGGGGGGCTCGCCAGGCTCCCCCCTACCGCGGCCGGCCGCGGCCCCACAATCCCACCCCATCCCCTGCTCTCTGCAACACAAGACCCTGAATCTTCTAGTTTAGCTCCTGTGAGGCTGAAGAGGTCAGAGAAGTTGAGACACAGATAAAAGCCAACTGGAAACTCAGGGACAAATCCTTCCAAAACAAAGCCAGGATTGTTTGGCCTTATCAGTCTTTGGGGTGCTTTCTGCCCTCCTAGCCTGGACTCTGCAGTTAAGACACTTGGCCAGCTGGAGCCCTGGGTCTGCCACGGGGCTGGGCTGGATTAGCCAGGCTGAGTAAGGGGAGAGGGGCTGATCTTAGCTCTAGACTGGTGCTCCTGCCAGTTCATCTGGGCTTTGGCAAACTATGTCCCTAATTTCACCCTCTTCTGCCTTGTGTACTCCCCATGTGGCCCCACAGCTTTGTCTGGTTGTGAGAGGACTTGTCCCAGGGAAAGCCTATCATGGCACTTACCCTAAGAGCTACCCAGTTAGGTGAGGGCTGACCCCCGATGATCACACAAACCCCTTGCGAGGAGGGACAGTAGCTTCCTTTCTAGTGGAGGCTTCTGGAAGGGTTAGGGGGCATGGCACAGTGTTACTCAGGTTTGCTAAGCGGAGATCAAACCCTGATCTTATTGCAAAACCTCAATCTTATTGCAAAACCCAGGCCCCTTCCCTCCGCCGCATAATCCTGGTTTTACAGTGAAGGTAAGTGAGGCTCAGTTTACCAGTAGCTCTGCTGCACACAGAGGAAGTGTGGAAGGACCCATGGGTTTAATCCCCAAACCAAGAGCCCTGTCCTCCCTCGGGAGGAGGAAATCAGCAGTGCTACTTCCTAGAACCCACTGAGAAGGACTGTCCCCGGGGTTGAGAAGTCGGTGGTTATGTACACTTAACTCTGGTTGGTCAAAGTGCCGAAGCCCAGTTTCTGGTTCTACCCTTTGCTCTCCCTAACTTCATGTGCTGCTGTGTAGAATGGGAATAATGTCCCAATCAGAGAAAAATCAGCTAAAATATTTAGAGCACATAGCACAGTTCCTGATGAGCACGAGAAGCACTCAGTACATATTAACCAGTGTAGTTTGCTCTAGGAACCTCTGGTGTTAGAAGACTGAGCCGGAAGCTCTGATTAGTCTCATCGGGAACCTCAGGACTGAGGTTACTTCTCCGCAGCCTCAGACGCTAGCTAGGCACATCAGTCCAAGGGTCAGGACTCAGTGCTTGGAGAGTGGGCAGAGAAATCAAATCAGCCCTGGGGCTGTTTTTATTCGAGAGATATTTTGCTAGTGGGTGCCAGACTTCAAAGCTAGTCCTTGGAGGCAGTGACCAACCAGCAAGTCTCCTCCAGGTGACTTCCAAAACAATGGCGGTCCATTGGCCCGTGTTCACTGAGCTCAGCTCCTCCTCCAGCCCTGGCCAGGCAGGCTGCAGACACCATCTCAGGGGCTCTCGGGGGCGGCCTTGGGCATCCATCCCAACAAGCCTCCCATGACCAATAATGGTGGGCTTTGCTGTGGGGCACAGGGCTAAGCGTGGTCATGTTGCCTTTCTGTCACTCCCAACGAGGAGCAAATAGATAAAATTAAAAAACAAACAAACAAAAAACCACACGCTGAAAAGGGAAAGCTTTCCCTTTTCTATTCTAATTGAAAAGGCAAAATGCTGGTTCAATCAGGAGGCTTTCTTTTCAGGTGTATGCATCCCGGTAATTGATGAGGGATAATTATCTTTTTGATTCTAGTTTGGGATTGTCGTTTTCCTATTTTTCCATAGAGTCTAGAAGAAATCTAGAAGCTGTGTGTATGTGTCACTCCTGAATCCCTCCCTGTAGGGGAGCACAGTTTGCTATGGGGTATTTTCCCATTTTCATCCCACTTCGATAAAACTCAGTATCATGCTTAAGAAGAACCTACGCATACTTTGCAAGGTCCCTGTTTACCCACAAACTTCTAAAAGTACTTTCATATAGTGCTTTCTGTGCCTGCTATTGCCCAGTAAGGTAACACTGATTGGATTAAATGTATCAATGCAAGATCGAGGCCCACCCAGAGTCTTACCCGAGGCTACAAAACTCTGTGCTAATAATAGAGGCCCACCAACCTTGCTGAGCCTCGGGGCCCAGGTGCTTCCGAATTCAGAACTTTCCAGTTGGGGAAAGTAAGATGAGAGACACTCTCTGGGGCCTGGGCAGCACCAGCACCTTGCGATCAAACCTTCTGATATTTTTTGCTGTAAAGATGTCCAAATAGTATACTACACAACACGACTTTGATCTATTCGTTCAGGCTAGGGTTTGGCTTGACAGGGGTTTTCACCTTGCAGACTAAAGATTGTGACTTCTCGGTACTGAGCGCTTACCCAAGTCCTGTTCTGAGTACTGTACATATATCAAGTCATTACTTCTTCTACTAGGAGGAGCGAGGTATAGAGGCCGAGAAACGGGGCCCCAGAGAAGGGGAAATAACTCTCCCCCACGTGGCAGGACTGCTCCTAGTTGACAGGGTTCAAGTCCTAACCCAGTTATCAATTCCACCCACATTAACCAGCAAACATTTTCACTAATTTCCTATCTCCTTTTCCTTCTAGGGATGTTTGGTTGCCCAAAGAACAGGTATGAGCAGAAAGCATAGAGAGTTCGGGAACACATACAGACATTAGATTTGCAGCCATTATCTTCTCAGAGCAGCAGGGTGAAGATGACCCACGACAAATGCGGACCCAAACAGCAACAGATCAGACCTGACCCTCTCCCGGGACACCCTCCACACCCAAGCGTTTATCTAAATGTAAAAGCCAAAATAATTGGGACTTCTAGAAAATAACATCAACAAATACTCATGAACTCGGGGTGGGGGGAAGACTTCTTAAATAGTGTACAAGATGCATTAACCATAAAGGAAAAGATATTTTTATGACCGTGAAAAGGCCAACCAGAGCAGAGGGAGAGGTCCAGAGCACATAGAACTGACCAAGAGCTTATTTCAGAATATATAAAGAGTGTTCAGATATCAAGAAAAAAAAATCTAATTTAAAAAATGTTCCAGTGACTGGAACAGGCCCTTCAGAAATGAGGATGATTCATAAACACACTAAAGGTGTTCTGTATCACAACTGAAGGAAATGGGAGAATTAAACCACCATTAGATTTAAACCCAGTGTCTACACCTCCAATCCCAGACATATGCCCAAGAGACATGGACACATATGTCCCCGAAAGACAATGTCACCCAAATTTGTCCTCAGCAGCACAGTGCATGAAATAGCCCAGAAGCCCACCTCCATTAATAGGATGGCGTATTAACCAAAAAATGTTCCTACAATGTAATATTATTAGGAAATTGCCATTTGGGGCATCAAAAGTGTCCAGATAACCTAGGATGAAAATGAACCACTTGTTACGTGGAAGGAAATGGGTAGGTGTTCTCACAAAGGTAGCCGCTTAAGTTAGAGAAACCAGACGTAAGGGTTCATACTGTTGGATTTTGGGTGTATGAAATTTCTGGAACCGGCCCCAGTGTAAATCTTAGTGAGAGACTATGGACTCTGAAAAACAATCTGAGGGTTTTGAAGGGGCAGGGGGTGGGAGGTTGGGGGAACCAGGTGGTGGGTATTAGAGAGGGCACGGATTGCGTGGAGTACTGGATGTGGTGCAAAAAACAATGAATACTGTTAAGCTGAAAATAAATTTTAAAAGAAAGTTTAAAAAAAAAAGAAAAAAATCTTAGTGCTCAGGAATGCATGCTTAACTGGTATTACTGAGGAAAAAAGCAAGGACTTGCCATAGAAGTCACCTGAGGGTCACTGTGTTGGGAAGGAGGGGGTAAGACTGAGGGAGGATGCTGGAATTTCTGAGGCGTTGACAATGGGTTGTGGTCATTTGCTTTGTGATAAAACCTTGAGCTGTACTAATCCTATGTTTTTTCCTTTCCTGTGAATATCTCACAAATTAAAAAGCTTAAAAACACACACAAAAAAAACCCCTGGTGGTCCTGGGGAGGGGTCCAGGAAAGAGATCGGGCTCTGGGTTCTATCAGGGACTTTGAAATCCTTTGAAGGGATTTCGTTTGAGCCACTGACAGTCTATGTCCCTTAAGTATTTACTATGATCGTCCACATCTCTGGCACTTGGAAGGATAGCTGCTTCTGTCCCAGATGTTTAACCAGTTATGTGATTGACTTTTAAAACAGAACATACCGGACTTTGCCTCCCAGCACCAAATGGACTCCAACAGCCTCCCGATGACCTTTTGCAAAACCTAGTGACCATCTCTTTGTTTCTGAACCACCTCAGAGCTGTTTTTCCACCTGAAACAGGCCCAGACAGCTAAGTTTTCAATTTTCCCTGTGTGTGTATGTGCATGCGTGCGTGTGTGTGTGCATGTGTCTGGGGAGGGTTTTGGTGATTTTTTTTTTTTTTAGTCCTTGTTGTTTGCGCGGTATTAGCAGTTAGGTCTGAGCTGGCTCTCTAAGTATACGTAGCAGGACCTGCCTGCATTATCATCATCAGAAGCCATCATTATGTTGCTATTTCTAACCTGTTGTGGATTAAGAAAACAGCTCACCTCATTCATTTATCCATTTAATTAATGGTCATTAAAACTGTGTAAAGCAAGAGGGAGTGAGCCTGAAAGGTCTAATGGGTCTATTTCTGTGCATCTTTTTACTGCCCAGGCTTAACACCACTTTAGCTAATCCGAAAACATCTTACTACGTAGTACCCAGCTAGATTCTAAAGCACTGAGGCCACCGACACTAAAATCCCATTTTATAAGGACAGACGGTAAGGGAGTAAGTCTGACACATTCGTACCATACAGAGGACCCAGGGTAAGCGGTGGGGATTGGATCATCACACTGGGTCCCAGGGCCTTTGGGGTGGCCAGGAGTCCAGCGCAGAGAAAAATGTGGCTTCCCTGCCATTTTGAGGTTCCTTTTGTTTCCGTTATTTATTCCTACCGCAGGGCCTTTGCTCTTGTCATCCCTCTGCCCAGAACACTTTTCTGAAATTTCACATGGACACTCCCCCTCATCATTCATGTGTCAGACTTTCACTGAACATTTCCCCTGCCTGCAGCCATTGTCACCTCAGTTCTGTTTCCTTTACAGTTTATCATAGGGCCTCTTTTTTTTTTCAACACTAGATCTCCAAAGAAATGTCTCCTTCCTGGGTTGAGGGACTGGGATTGGGAAACCAAATGGCTCCCTAAATATGTCACTTGACTTAAATTTTAAACCAAGGGGATTTAAAGCAATTCAAATGTATAACATTTGACCACATTACTTAAAGTTAGTTTTTGGTTAATTACAATTAAAAAATAAAATAATCTGAAGATAAGGAAGAACTCACAGCTTGGAACTTAAGCCTGAATGCCATCCTGGAGGTTCGAATCTCTTTTCCACTCTCCTTTGGGTCTGGATCCCACAGGCCTGGTTGGAGATGCCAAAGCAAGAGATGTGAGTGATTCCTGAGTGCCAGCTCACACAGAGAGATCTCCCACAGCCCATTAGGGCATCTCACATTCCCACCATAGGTGACTACCAAAAAATAAAAAGGGAAGGGTAAGTTCTAGAAACCAGTGTGGGAGGGGTTGGAGGGAAAAGACGAAGTGGGGGGCAGTGCATATTATCTCAGATGATACTGTCAGTGACAGTGGTGTTTAAAATTGGTCTCTAAGGTGCCTCGTTAGCGCAGTAGGTAGCGTGTCAGTCTCATAAAATTGGTCTCTATTCTGCTTTACTCCTAGATGGTCTCATGACCCTCCTCCAGAAGTATTTTTTAGGTGTTCCTAAAAGGTAATGCTTATGGTGGCAAACAATTGGAAACCACTTATATGAATGTGTAACCACCTTTCTCCCACTGATATATTATAATGCTGTCACGTAGGCAAAAAAATATAGTTATTGCTTTATGCGTACATAACGAAACTCTCTTTAGGCCAGCCATGAGCCAATGGGTTATCACTAAAAACAAAGAATAGCTAGGGGAAGAAACAGATTGAAAGGTATATACCAACCTTAACAGGGATAATCACAGGGTAAAATCTAATCATTTCTTGTTATGGATAGGACTAACGATACCTACTAATTTAAAAATTAGGAAAAATAATTTTTTTTATCCATCCATCTATTAGGAGATGTTGCCTATTTCTGAGTTGGGAATTTTCATACCCATTATGTGGGGAGAACTTTTAAACCTACCTTCCCCCACTCGCAATGAAAATTTGCCAAGATTGTTATCAGGAAAGGGCTTGGTAACTGTAGAGTTACACAGATGTAGCTAGTTGGACTGTATGGAAATAAGGAGCTTGCATAAGGAGCTTGCATACACACATCCTAATTTCCGGAAATGTGTAGGAAATAGGAGAGTCTACCTGTAACCCCCCAAACTTCCCCCAAATGTGTCTGCATGCGTTGATCAGGACTGGAATTTTTATCAGTTCTATGTCCTCTCACCTTACCTGAAAAGCTGCCAAAACACATGGTAAATTTAAAATAACACAAACTCTAGCTCCGTGGGTACCTAACTCTCATGCACGTAACAATCTAGAAGGAAAACAGTGGAGGCAAGGTGAATGAAGGGGAGGCCTGGCCTCTACCAGGATGACAGTCCTTTCTCTTCCTCCTTCTTCCCCCATTAAACAACCCTATTACCCACCCCACACCTTACCAGCTAACCAAACACACTTAGATTTCTTGCCCATAAAAATAGTGTCCTCTCACACTGCTTCCTTCATGAAAGATCCATTTCCTGGCAATCCGGCGAGCCTCTCCTAGAGTCCCTGCCGCCCAGTTTACCTGCCTCTAGCCCAGTGTTGCTGCCTTTGGAGGAGTGAGACGCACTAGGGCCCAGGGAGGGAAAGGTCTTCCCTTAAAATAGTGCTGTTGCTTTTAGACCTCAGTCCTGCTTGAATGAGGAAACAGATAAAGCACCTGAACAGAGTGGGGCAGGAGTCTCTCCCTCGCAGGTGCTGCAAGTAGGAAACACACATGAGGAAGCCAGGTACTAGAGGACAGGCGCATTCTGTGTCGGGGGCGGGGATTGGGCAGGAAATGCCTTTTCAGGGCTCAGCTCCAGGGGTTGCATGAGCAGACACAGAGTGATGTTGCCAGATCTTTGGACTTTGCTGGAGAAGCCAGATAACCGGGTTTATGAAATGTACCACTAAAACAACAACAACAAATAACCAGACAGGACAAACAGAGCAGGTCTATAGACTGCCAGTTTTCATCCCGACACCAAAATATATTCTCAGGTGTGCAGACCCTGGCCCGGTGCCCTTCTGACCAGCTACAGGGCTGTGTCCTCTGAGGCCCTCTGGGGTCTCCTCCTGCCAATCTCCTAAAGCCTTTAGTGGGGCTGGCAGTCTTCACAAAGTAGAGGTGGCAGAGAATGTCTCCAGAGGGGAGGACGGCACTCTTCCCTGGGCGGTGCCTGAGAAGGGCCCCCGGGAGCCCGGCTCTCATTTCTCTTCTTCCACTCAGCACCCTGCCCTGAGTCACCCGGCCTGGGAAAACCTGGGTACCGATACTGATGGGAAAAGCCAGACTCTTGCCCTGTGCACTCCAAACTCTCCAGCAGCATGAAGCTGGCTAGTGACTGAAGCAAGTACAGAGGGGCACTGCCCGCCTGACTCTGAGCCATCAGGCTGGGCCTGGAGAAGGGGCAGCTGCGCTCCGCACCTGCTGGCGGGGACCCCACCCTGGGGCCAGCGGGCCCGCAGCCTGGTGCTCCCCTGGCCACAACCACTGCTACCAAGGTGGATCATAGCATAAGATCCTGCAAAAGTGGCTCCAAGAATAACACCTGAACTAAACCACTTTGAACTTCTGCATTCGTTAGGAGTGTCTTCAAGGGCTCTCTGACGGTGCTGATCATTTTAGAATTGTCCAGTCAGGCCCATTGATAGGGAATCTATTCGCCTGGCTGCTGCCAGAATTCAGGAAATGTCAAATAATGGGTTATGTCTTTGTGAGAAAGCACTAGACTTCAAAGGATCAGGTTTCAGCGGAGAATTGCTAAAGGAACAAAACACAGGCTGGCATCATGAAAGGCTGTTTTCAACCTTGCTTAAATATGCATACAAATGTGCAGAGAAACCCTGGAAACGGAGACACAGAAATCATCGAGGTTACTACCTCTGACCATGGGAATGGGTGACTATTTGGTATGTGTTTGTATGCTGCTCCAAAAAGGATTTAAGGCAGCTTACGAACGGACAAAAGAAACTTGATTCAAAATGAGTGACAGAAGAGGCAAAGATGTGCGGGAAAGGAGAACTGAGGCAGCGGAGGGCCAGGCGCTACGCATTAAATCCAACCCAGTGAAACTGCCATTTTTGTAGGTCAACGTCATGTGGTTCAGCTTCATACAGCAGGCTGATCTACACTTGCTGGAGCTCAGGCGCCTTGGGCTCTCCGCTTTGTAGTCCGCTAAGAGTGGTAAAAAGCCCTCGTTAAAGACCTTTGGTTGTCCATCAGGTAAAAACAAACTGGATGCTCAGGGCTTTCTTCCTTCTAAGACCATAGTTTCCTTCTGTAACCAGAGACTTCTAAAGTAAATTTTAAAAATTTTTAAAGATTTTATTCATTTATTTGAGAGGGAGAGAGAGCATGGGAGAGCTGGATAGTGGGGGAGGGGCAGACAGAGGGGAAGAAGCAACTCCCCACTGAGCAGGGAGTTCCACAAAAGTAACTGCCTTTTAAAGTTGAGGCTGGTTGTGAGTCCCCCCCCATCCCTGGCTCCTCAGATTTGGGGAAATTTTACTCCATCTCTCAAACAAGAAGATAATCTCTGCTCAACCCGCCTCCCATGTGGTTTTGTATATTCAAATGAGATGATGGTAGGTGAAATTAGATGGTATGTGAAATTAATTAAGACTTGCAAGTCTTATGAATGGCACCATTTTATTTAGTGCTTGTAATGGTCCGGCATTGGGCTGGTGCCTAGTAAATCAGTCACAGAGGGTCATAGTGGAAAACTGGTAAATCCAAATGCTGTAGGTAAAGTGCCTTGCATGATGTCTGACACATAAGAGACCAATCACACGGTAACTGTTCATCCTAGCAAGAGACACGAATGCTTTGCAAAGACGAAACTAATAGATCCCAAATAAGTCTGTCGAACTTTGTAAATATTAGGCATTATTCGTTGAGTCAATGAATATAAAGTATTACCACACGGCCTGGTACAAAGTAAGGACTCAATAAATAACTATAATTCCATTTATTTCTTTTCTTATGGGTCTGTTCAACTAAGAGGCATAGACAGGATCTCAAACCCTTGCTTCTCTGGCTTTCAAACCTGGCCCACCACAATCTATACGTATAATGAACACATATAGGTAGAATCTAAAATTATCAATTTAATGAATCAGGCCTCAGAGCCTTGAACTTTTTTTATCTCAAGTTAGTTTTTTGTTTAAGTTAAAATGTTTCCTTAAAATCTCCTGCCATCCTCTATTGTTTCACTGCTACTGGGTAATTTATGCCAACCAACTCCTCCTCCCACTTCTCCTAGGGCTATAGATCATTCCTGTTTATTTTCTCCTGGAAACTGAGGTCCTCCACTGTCCCTTCTCCTTCCCGAGTAGCATCATCTCTATCCCAGAGATAGGGACCTTCCATCCTTCAGCCAAGAAGCCTCATGAAGCGCCTACTGTGTGCCCAGCTCTACATGAGGGCCCGGCCCTGCCTTCCTAGGGCTACAGTAATGGATTGTCATTGAGTAATTTAACTGATGCACGCCCCTGTCGTGTTCTCATGTTTGGCACACAGTAGGTACTCAGCAGTGTTTCTTAGTTTTCGATCTGTGTGAGGAGCCTCTCTGCTCTCAGCCTCAGCACTAAATCTAGCTGCTTACGCATGACCTCCCTTCATCCTCACAGTGACTCAGTGACTGCATGAGTGTTTGCATTCTAAAGCTAAGAAATCCAGACCACAGAGGTCCATTACTTCCCCGGCCAGATGGGATCCACTCAAGTCCACCGAACTCCAAAGCCTCTGCTTCTGTCCGGGTCCAGGCACAGGCTCGGTTTGAAGTACCAAAGTCAAGGTGCTCCCTCTTAGGCCCGCGTCCACACATCCATCCATGTCCTGCAGGACCCCAGAAGTGTACTGAGATCTGCACACTCTGCTATCTGATGAGATTCTAGCTGGGACATTGTCTGTCAAACTTCCTCTCTCCACCTATAGACTCCTTTCTTCGTATTTTTTTCCTGCTTCCACCCAGTTGGAGCTGGCCTCCCCTCCTCCCCACCCCCCTTCACACAGATCTCCGAGTCCGTGATCTCTAAAGAGAAAGGACGCTCCATGTGCTGGCATGACTTGCCCGCTAACTTGTATGTCGGTCATAAGGGAGTGGTCGGTCTAGCAAGACTGGATACAGCTCAAATGGCCAAGGAAGTTTTGTACTTGCCCTAGTGCTAAGGCCCAGAGTCAGGCCAGCTGGAGGGAGAAGCCCAAGGACTCAGAGGAGCGCCTCATCCTCTAGAGTAGCTCCTGAAGTGTGGTTCCCAGACCAGTACCACCAGCAGCACTTTTTCCCTGAGACCTGACTGGCCATACAACCTCTCTGCCCAACCCTCTCACCTCCCCCTCCACCCTGATCTTCTGAACAAAGTCTGGAGATATGGCCCAGCAACCTCACAGGTGTCTCTGGTGTGCACTCAATTTTGAGAACTGCTGACCTGTAGGGTAGAACCCCACCTGTGTTCTAGCACAACGTCTACCGCCTCTGTCTACACCTCCAGCCTTATCTCACCCCTCTCCCTGCATCATCACCTCCTCCAGGAAGCCCTCTCCAGGGTAAGGGCAAACACTGCCTTATTAATCTTCACATTCCTGGTGCCTAGCACAGTGTCTGGTTCTCAGTAGCTGTGTAGTCAGAGGTTTGTTGAATAGTCACGAAATCGAAGCTGACGTGCGAAAGTGGGGCTCGGGGTGTGGTTACCATGGAGAAGGTGTGACCCCTGCCGGAACCAGAACTCTGGCCAATGGCCTAGGGCTGCAGCCACAGATCTTGAGTGACAAAGGCCAGGTGCCACAGAAAGTCTCAGGATAGTAAACGGATCCACGGATCTCCCCTAAAAGGGGCAGACACCACTGAGTTTTGGAGGAGGGCTGGGGTTGCTACTCCACTCACGTGTCTGAAGCCAGAAATTAGGACCTTTGGGTAAAATTCCAGGACTTTAGATATTGGCTCAAAACAACAACAACAACAACAATGAAAAAGAAAAAAAAAAAAACATACAACAAAAACAAAAAAGTAACCCTCCAAAACCCAACTGTGGGCACCCAACGAAGTCCATCTCAGAACAAATGCAGGACACAATAGATGTTTGTGAGCTTGCTACTGCCCAGCATCAGCAAAGCCCTTCCTAGAACTCCCAAGTTCTTAATCACAATATAAGGTGGGCAGCATGAAGGCACGGGGGCTTTGTCTCTTACTCACAAACTCTGGCCCGGAATCAGAGCTGAGCTCAGTCGACATTTGAGGAATGAATTAACGACAGAGGACGGCCTGACACCATCACCATCACAGTCCACCTTTGTACCAGTTCCCCCCTTATCTGAACTTGGCTCATCTCTGTCAGGAGGGCTCCCAAGAGCCCAGCTGATTTTACTCTCCCAAACACCCAATGCCCTCTCACTGCTAATGGCAGTGTAGTTGCCTCTTGGGCTCTCTCCCGTGACAGAGGGGAGGGGCTCCTTGCCCACATGATGCATCCATGTTTACCCTGAGAGCGGTTTCCAGACGGCCAGTGGTATGCTGGGAACTACCGCTAGTTACCGGCAACAATACAAGCTCTTTGTCCTTACAGGAACTCAGTAAAATTAAGGTATTTTCCCTCCACGGCTAAAGGCTTTGTATTTCCCGACAAAGGGCCAGGAGGTTGGCCATTCTCAACTGCTACCCAGACTTACTTCATTCTTTCTGATGTAAGGGGGTGGTGGGGACTCACGGAAGAATGCAGTGGGCTGCCCCTCCACAGAACAACCACAACCTGGTCTCACCCTATTTCAGGAAGTGGGCCTTTCCCATTTGGGGGTCACTGCACAAGACACAGTCTCTTCCCTTTACGTATGTCTGGCCAAATGTCTTTTTCCAGAAGCTTCCAGAGTAACCCCTCCTGATCCAGGCACTGTGTAACGTATTAACCCCCATCTTACAGGGAACCTGTCAGAAGACTCTCCCTCTCCCCAAATTTGAAGGGACCCACCTGTGTCTAACCCTGAGGAAAACTGTTCAGATAAAATCAGTGCTGCTATCACCTGAATGACTTATAGGAACAATGGGAGCACAGAATGTTTAAGTTGGAACAAACCTTAGAAATCATCTAGCCCAGTGATTTTTCAGCACAAACAGATAAAACAGATAACAACAGGATTGCTTGATCTGATCCTCCTCCCCCCTGCTCTGTCCTCTTTCCCATCTCCTTCCAGTCCTTGGATAACCTCGGGGCAGGGCTTGCACTGAAGAGGGGAGCTCCACCAAACTGCCGGGAGTCCTGAGTTTGAAAACCTGACCCATGGCAGGGTGGGGCGGGGAGGGGGGGGGGGGGGGGGGGAGACGGGACAGGGACGGGACTTACTGAAGATCCCTATTATACAAGGAATCTATGGTTATTGTGAACCTTGTGAAATTTCCAGAAAAGGGGGGCAAGTTACCCTCCATGAATAGCCACCATGGCAGTTTGGGCATGTTTATTTTATTCCCAGCATTTGCTGGGATGTTGAAAACCAAAACCCAAATAAACTACACGTAGAAAAAATAAAGACTTTCCTTTTTCTATGCATTAAAGTAGTTTATTTGGGTCTTGGTTTTCACCTGGGGCTGCATCCAACCAGAGAGGGACTTTTTCCCAATTCACACAGAAGTTGGAAACCAGTGTCCGTGGACTTCAGCTCCTCCCGGGCTGACTCCACAGCCCTGACACCACTCTGCTCAGAACCCCAAATGCCCATCTGGGTGACCTCACTCAGCGGAGATGAGCCTAGTGGCAGATTCAGGGGCTCTTGGGAGGTATTTTGATGGGAAGGTAGGTACACTCAGCCCCAAAGGAGGCCAGAGTTCAACCACTACATGGTCGCCCAAGCATTCTGCAGCAGGTCAGAGGGAGGAGGAGGGCAGGCAGGAGGGCTCCAGCGTCAGGCTGCACACCCCTGGAAGACTTATGGATTAACGCTGAGTGGTAATTGGGGATCACTAGCTCTCTCTTCTTTGCCCTCAGCTGATGAACTGTTTCTAATCCTGCCCAGAAGACAGAAGCCTTTAGAAAAGACCATCCCGTCTCTCCACCAAATTAACTGAACCTCCTGACCTTGTATTCATATACTCTGCATTTCCTCTTTGCACCTGGCTTGATTCTCCTCTGACTCCACTCAGACTCCCCTAGATCCTCTTCCCTCTCACCTGCTCTAGGACAATTTCCCGGGCATGTCCCCCACCTTTCCCAGCCCTCTCCACAGCACTGAGGTCTTCCCTTAGTGGGAATGTTTCCCATTGGCATGCAAATGAAGGGCTTCCTGCTATCTTTAGAAACCTTCCCTCCTCCTTGAGCTCACATCCCCCTCTTAGCTATTTTATCCTCCTGATAGCAGTACTCCTTGAAAGATCACCCATACTCCATCTCCTCTTTCCTCCATCCCATTCTTTCTTGAATCCATTCTAACCAGGTTTTTGCTCTGAATATGCCCCACTAGAAGAGCTCTTATTGGGGGTGCCTGGGTGGCTCAGTCAGCTGAGCATCTAACTCTATATTTCCACTCAGGTCATAGTCTCAGGGTCTGGGGATCGAGCCCCGCCTGGGGCTCTGTGCTCAGCATGGAATCTGCTTGAGATTCTTTCTCTCCCTCTCTTTCTGACCCTCCCTCTGCTTGCTCTCTCTCTATATAAATAAAAATTAAAAAATAAATGAGCTCTTATCAAGGTCACCATTGTCCTCCATGTTGCCAACCCAACAGTCAGCTCTTAGTTATCTTTCTTAACCTTGTGACAGCGTGAGAAGTACATGATCCCTCTTCGCGACCTGAAATGCTTTCCTCCTACATCGTGGGCCAGCCACTTCTCACCTCTTGCTGGATTCCTTTCCTGACCTCTGCACACCCAAGTGTCCCACACAAGGGCTCAGTCCTCAGCTCTCTTCCACTCAGCCCTTAGGTCAATGACTTTCAGACTTTTCTGATCACAACCCAAAATATATTCCACATCCTGACTCAGGAGCTTTGTGCATGTATACACAGTTGACATAAAATGTTTTGTAGAACAGTGAATAACCCTACTATGTTCAACACTATTTGAAATTTTCTTTCTTTTTAAAATGCTGCTCAAGACCACCATCGGGTCATGCTCTAGTCTTTAAATGCCATCTGTATGCTGACAACCGCCAAATTTATCATCTCTAGCCTGAACCTGACCTTTAGACATGAATTTCCAAAAGCCTACTCAACAGTCCCTTCATTGGCACATCCCACCAGCCTTTCAAACTTGGCAAGCCCCATCCCTGGCCTTCTCCAGCTCAGCAACAATTCACCCAGTTGCTCAGATCCAAAACCAGGGCCTGCATTTGTGCCATTTTGACTTCTTCCTTTCTCACCCTACATCTGCTTTATCAGAAAATCCTTCTAAATGATCCACCTTCAAAATATACCCCAATGCAATCACTTCTCACCATCTGTTACCATGCTAGCCTAGCTACTATCTCTCACCTGGACTCTTTCGAGTCTTAGCTAGTCTTTCTACATCTACTCCAACCCCTCTACAGTCTATTCAACACAGCAGCTAAAGGAATCCTTGATATAAACTAAATCATGTCCTTCACTCAAAGCCCTCCCATGTGCCTCCATCCCACTTACAACTCAATCTCTAAAGTCTTTCCAGACTCTCCACAAATGGCTATTCTAACCTCATTTCCTTCTG
Source organism: Mustela nigripes (assembly GCF_022355385.1). Lineage (NCBI taxonomy): Eukaryota > Metazoa > Chordata > Mammalia > Carnivora > Mustelidae > Mustela > Mustela nigripes. Next base: position 222,935,145 of record NC_081557.1, on the reverse strand, counting down.
CTCCAGCCACATTAGCCTTCCTGCTGTTCCTCAAACTTGGCAAGTTTATCCCTATCCCAGGGCCATTGGCCTTACTGGTCTCTCTTCCTGCGTGGTACAGCTATTGTACAACGTGCTTCTTTGCTTCACTCAAAAAAGAACTGCGAGGTCTAGGTAGCCTCTTGTTTTGTCTTGTTTTCCTTCTTTTGACACTCATCATCATCACATAATGTATTTCTTACTTTTACCATTATCTGTAAGCCACAAGTTCCAAGAGGGAGGATTTAATTTGGTCGCTGGGCTCATGGAGTGCCTGATACAGAATAGGTATTCAATAAATATTTGTAGAAATAACAAATGATACTCAAATGCTGCATTTAAGCAGGTCGATGCAAGAATGGTCAGATAGGGATAAGGACTAAGTGGGACTTGAGGCTAAATGGATGGAGCCTGATCTGCCCTAAAGCATTCACATGCAAAACAAAACTCGACAGGATGGGGGGGCGGGGGACAACCTTGACTTAAAACACTCAAAACCTTAGAATTGGAATTTAAGATCTTTGAGACCTCCCTTATTAAACAAGTTGCCAACCTGCTGTTCAAAACTTCAGTGACTTGTCAAGGATAACTCTGCAATTTGGCCTGGAGCTAAGGTAGGTCAAGGGTCTTCTTGAGGGGTTATCTTTCTACCTGGAATGAGAATTCTTTTGAGGCCCTGTAGAAGCTACATGGAGTAGTTTAATTGTTGGAACACAGAAAAAGCACTTGGCAATCCATGCTTCAAGGTGTACTTACTTGCCCCATCAGGCGTATTGTGGAGAAGACCAGATCTAGAGATAATTTCAATCACCAATGACAAGGTTATGGCACTTGGCTAACCTCCCCCACCACAACCGGATGGTATGTTAGTATAAATTCTCTGCTTAGAACCAAAGTGGCTTTTGCTAAGGTTTCTGTACTCGAAGGCAAGTCAAATTTTCTAATTCCAGATTCCGTGAGGCTTCCTGTTCTCTGGCTGCCCTCCGCAACCTGAAAGAATCGGGAGCTGATAAGTAACTTCAGGCACTGGACTACAGGCCCTTGTAGACACCGGCTCCTTGGGTACCACCAGCTTGGAGAGAGGAGTGGCTTAAGGAAATGCTGATAGAATTGTTATTCTGTGCATAAGCATTCATTTCCCTATTTCTCCCTCTATTCTGCTATGAGTGGTTTTTGTTTTGTTTTGTTTTGTTTTGTTTTTGTCATTAAATTTTCTTAAAGTTATTGACTCCACAAATCGCAGACGCCTCTTCTGGATTCTGCTGAGAGTTCTTTCAAGAGAAACGGGTGGGCACCATGCCTCCCTACATACCCGTCCCCCATTTTGCAAAGATAGTTGTTTATAGGGACTCCGGAACTGGGTGGTTCCTTCTTGTGTTCATAATGTCCTGTGGGTACTTCCCCAAGGATGAAGTAGCTCCATCCACCCTCAAGGGCACCTTCCTCTCTCTTACCCTAAGTTCCCTAGAAACAAGAGAGAAAAGCAAGGCTACATAATTTAGCCTGGAAGCAATACCAGGGGTCCTCTTAAGGCTCCAAAATCCCACTCCCTGATTTTGCCTGAAGGAAGGTGTATTGGGAGCCCCTGCTGAATAAAGGGATTACCCCCAAGGCTCTGGAAATCACCATATTTGTGGGAGTGGAGTGAAAGGACAGTCCAGGGCTAAACCTTTGTTTCAAGATTTCTTTTCTTTCAGTGCCCATGGTTCCTGGCCACGCTGCTTTGAAAAATGAAGAGGTAGACCAGACAATGAGTGGTAAGCAGCGCAGCAAAGTTTATCAGGTGATAGTACCAAAGCTCCTGAGGAGGGAGGGGACTCGGGAGAGGGTTGCCCTTGGAGTTTCTAAGTCTAGGGATTTTTATGAGCTTGTTGGTAGACTCTTTTTTTTTTTTTTTTTTAAGATTTTATCTATTTATTTGACAGAGAGAGATCACAAGTAGGCAGAGAGGCAGGCAGAGAGAGAGAGAGGAGGAAGCAGGCTCCCTGCTGAGCAGAGAGCCCGATGCGGGACTCGATCCCAGGACCCTGAGATCATGACCTGAGCCGAAGGCAGAGGCTTTAACCCACTGAGCCACCCAGGCGTCCCTTGTTGGTAGACTCTTAATCTGATGAATCCTCCCTGTGCTGCTGCCCACCCCACCCCACCCAATCAGGTATTTTGTCCACACACTCATCTACCTATCATAATAGGTAGCTGGGTTAGGTAGCTAACAGGATGGGTTTTTTGTTTTTGGGTTTTTGTTTCTTTTTCTTTTAAGGGTAGTTTTCCTCTTAGGAGAAAGGAACCTTGCCCCTGCAGGCCCTTCTTCCAACTATCTTCCATTACCTTCCGGGGCTTGGGTTTATCTCATTTAATCCTCATCACTTTATAAGCTTGATCCCATCATTATCCACATTTTACAGATAACCTAAAATCTCACAGCAAGTGTGAGTGGCAAAGCATGGTGAACCCACAGTACCAAAACCTGTTGCTTTTCATCCCTAACCTTTGTGGCTCATAATAAACCTGAGTCAACTGGTCACTGAATCTACATGTTACAGATGAAAAACTCAGGCTCAGGCTCAGACAGCCTTCTGTGTTTTTCCCAAAAGAATTAAGTTAGTTTCTGGTCCAATCAGGACACAAACCCAGATTAATGACTACTCCACACAACCCCTCACCGGCCTAAGCATAAATCTGTGGACCCACGCTCTCCAACAAGGGTCCTCCCAATAGGGAGCTCAGTGACACACAAATACAACACTCTAGGCACAAGGACTCACCCCCACCCCCAACTCCCAACGCAGAACCTGTCGGAGCTGGAAAATGGAGACGTTTTTACAGATCACTCAGACTTACTTTGACCCTCTCTGCCCAACAGGGCACCCCACATTCCACCACCTTCCCAGAGACCAGCTCTGTTCACCCAGAACTTGAGGAAAATAAGTATACTGTGAAAGACTCGAGATCCCTCATACCCCGTCTTCATACCTGAGAAGAATGGAGTCAGGAAGAGCCAGAAATTGCTGCTGCCTGAGGAGGAAGAAGACACCAGACCTTACCGAGGGTGAGCCAAGACATAGCCTCCCAATCCCAAGATATATAGCCTGCAGCCTCCCTTAATCTCCTTTACCCAGGTTAGGGTGGAACAGCCCCTCACTGCCAGCTCCCTCTCTAAATCCATTCATTCTGTTTTCTCTCTAGGGTTGCTTTCACCCTCCCTTGTTCAGCTTAGAGACCCAGCTTTGGGGGTGATTCCTTCATTCTGCTCATACTCACTGTAAGCCTCTTGCTGTGATGACCCATCTGAGCAGCCTAATCTGGTTCACATACATGTGCTCTGGGGCATTAGAAACCCAGGACACTTGGGCTAACCCACTGACATCCCTGCTGGGGAAGAAGGTGTAAACATCAAGAAGACAATCCTAAAACTCATCTGGAAGAACAGGGAAAGAAAGAATATGGAAGAACATTCAGAAGACAGTAAAGAAGTGAGATGAAAAAATGCCTTATAAGATATTAAAACATGCTAAAATGCCACCATTATCAAAATAGTATGGCAATAGCCTAGGAGCAAGATGATGGATGAATTGAATAAAATAGCTTTAGAAGCAGACCCCTGTTAAAATCTGATGAAGAAGGCATCTCAAATCAACTTTAAAATCAAGTAATATTACTAAATTTTCTAGAGTAACTTATTAGCAATTTGAAAAAAAATTAACTCAGACACACTCATATCATCTATCAAAATTAATTCCAGATAGACTATAAAAGGCAGACCACAGAAAAATGATGAATGAGACAGACAAAAAGAGCTATAGATTTGACTGAATAGATAAAAAATTACAGTAAGTAAAAACATCCCTGCTCAGTAATAAACATTGAGTTGGTCCCCCTTTTTTTTAATTGTTCAAATTCATCTATGTTAGTAAATCAAACTCTAAGACTTCCATAAATACAAGCAGTAAGCAGGAAATCCACCACAAAAGATCTAGATCTACTAATCCAATCTTGAAAAGTGCCAATAATCTTTTGAACTACATATTAACACTAAAGGACACTTCTCCCTATTAATATGATTTGTTTGAAACATTAATGTCCTGTTGCAGTGAGCAATGGTATAGATATTCTCTATGACTGGTAATTCAAGCTGATACAGCCTTTGGGAGAAAGTTGGAAACGTGTTAAGAAACACAACATGATCATTACCCTTTGACCTAGTAACTCACATTAGGAAAAGATCCTAAACATATGTATTAAAATATTCATCATAGTGTAAAGAATAAAGAAGGCAGGGTGTCATATATCCCAAATGAGAGCATGATAAATATTCCACTGGGCAATTAAGACTATTTGGAGCCACTTTAAGAAAAAGAGCATTTATGACCCAAAGCAATCTTGAGAAAGAAGAACAATGATGGAGTTATCATAATCCCAGATTCCAAACTATCCTACAAAGTCTCAATAGTCAAAACAATATGGTACTGGCACAAAAATAGATACATTGCTCCATGGGACAGAATAGAGAGCCCAGAAATAAACTCATACACATATGATCAATTAATTTACAACAAAAGAGGCAAGAATATATACAATGGGGGAAAAGGCAGTCTCTTCAATAAATGGTATTAGGGAAACTGGTAGCTACATGCAAAAGAATGAAACTGGGTCATTTTCTTACACTATACACAAAAATAAGCTCACAAAGGGTTAAATGTGAGACCTGAAAAACATAAAACTCCCAAAGAAAATAGGCATTCATCTCTTCAACATCAGCCTTAGCAATATTTTTTCTGGTTATATCTCTTCAAGCAAGGGAAACAAAATAAAAAATAAACAATGGGGTCTATATCAAATTAAAAAGCAGAGTGAAGGAGGGGTGCCTGTGTGGCTCAGTCGATCAAGTGTCTGCCTTCGCCTCAGGTCATCATCTTAGAGTCTGGGATTGAGCCCTGTGTCAGGCTCCATGCAGAGACTTCTTCTCCCTCTCCCTCTGCCCCTCATGCTCATACTTCTCTCTCTCTCTCTCTCAAATAAATAAATAAAATCTTAAAAAAAAAAATAAAAAGCACAGTGAAGGAAACCCTTAACAAAACAAAAAAGTGACTGATTGAATTTTAGAAGATGATTGTAAATTATATATCCAATGGCAGCTTAATATCTAAAATACATAAAGACCTCATAAAACTCAACACCAAAAAACCAAGTAATCCAATTGAAAGATGGGCAGAGGACCTGAAAAGATATTTTTCCAAAGAAGACATGCAGATGGGTCAACAGACCCATGAAAGGGTGTGCATCACTAATCATCAGGGAAATGCAATGAAAACCACAAGGAGATGTCACCTTTCATGTGTCATAATGGCTAGCATCAAAAAGACAAGAAATAACAGGTGTTGCCGAGGATGTGGAGGAAAAGGGAATCCTTGTTCACTCTGGATGGGAATGTAGATGGTGCAGCCACTATTATAAACAGTATGAAGATTCTTCAAAAAATTAAAAATAGAAATACCATACAACCCAGAAATTTCACTTCTGGGTAATTTCTTCAAATGTATGCACCCCTATGTTCATTGAATCATTATTTATACTAGCCAAGATATGCAAGCAACTTCTGTGTCCATTGATAGATGAATGGATAAAGAAGAAGTGATTATATATATATATATATATATATATATATATATATATATATATCAACCGTAAAAAAGAACTCTGACAATTCACAACAGCAGGGATGGACCTCGAGAGTATGATGCTGAGTGAAATAGGTCAGACAGAGAAAAACGATACCAGATGATTTCACTTGTATGTGGATTCTAAAAACCAACAGCAATAACAACAACAAACAAAAGAAACACACAACAGAAATATACACCTAAATATAGAGACCAAACTTTTCATTGCCAGAAGGTAGGGGATGGGGAGATGGGTACAATAAGTGAATGGGATTAAGAGGCACGAACTTGCAATTATAAAATCAATCAGTCACAAGGATAAAAAACACGAAATAAAGAATATAGTCAATAGTGTTGTAATAACTTTGTGTGGTGACAGAGGGTAGGTACACTTACTATGGTGAGCATTTCATTATGTACATAATTGCCAAATCACTATGTTGTACGCCTGAAACTGACATAATACTATCAGCCCACTGTACTTAAAATAAAAAAAAATAGTGAATCATTGAACACTACATCAAAAACTAATAACATACAATACGGCAACTAACTGAACATAATAAAAAATAGAAAAAAAATAAAATAAATAAGTTAAATGCAAAAATAAAATAAAAATAGCATTTATAAAAACAAGATAAAAATGTTTGTGATATGATGTAACAAAGAAATCCAAAACAGAAATAGGTTAGGAAGTTTCAGAGGGGTCATGAGTTCAAGCCCCACATTGGTCAGAGAGATTCCTTTAAAAATAAATCAATAAAAATAAAATAAATTTAAGAAATAGGTTGGGGGGGCACCTGGGTGGCTCAGTGGGTTTAGCCTCTGCCTTCGGCTCAGGTCATGATCTCAGGGTCCTGGGATCAAGCCCCAAATGGTACTCTCTGCTCAGCAGGGAGCCTGCTCCCCACTCCCTGCCTGCCTCTCTGCCTACTTGTGATTTCTCTTTCTCTGTCAAATAAATAAATTAAAAAAAAAAAAAAGAAAGAAAGAAATAGGTTGGAAAGGGGAAAAAAAAACAGGAAAGAAAATGGCAAAGCAAAAAACAAAAAAATAAGGTATATCCAGATTTATAAGAATAATGGTATGAAGGTGATAAGATTAAAGAGAACTTTTTAAATGCTTCTTATTTTTCCAGGCTTTCGTTGATGGAGTTTTTGTTTTACAATCCAAAGTCTTTTTTTTTTTTTTTCCCCCTGATGTCTTTTAAAAAACATGGAAGTTCTATTTGATATATTTCATTTGACAAGTGTACTTCAGCAGTTCAAGGAAAGATGCAGAAGGTAAAAAGATAGGGAGGGAAACAAAAGACAGAAAAGAAAGAAAAAGGGATTGGGATCTATAGGACAGAAACAGGCAGAGAGAAGATGCCCAGACTGCAGGAGGGAAGAGGGCCAAGTGGCAGAGCAAGGGAGTGCATCAGACCCAGGCAGTGATGGAGTGCTCAGATGTGGAGAGAACAGTAGGATCCAGGAGGGAAATTTAGAAGAAACAGAAGTGCTGAGGCTGGGGTGGGAAGAGCCAGTTCACCGAGCTCATTTATCAACATGGCTTTTTCCAAAAATACAACTCTCCATATTAAAAAATGGGGGAGGGGTACTTGCCATCAAATTTTTAGACATACTAATATATCTATTCCTCTTTACAGTTTGAAAGCACTTGGGTTCTTTATAACTTTTCTTTTCTCCCAGTTCCCTGGAGACCATGCTCAGTTTCTGGTCTGAGAAGTAAGATTTCATTTTGCAGAGAGGAAAAAAAAGAAAAGCAACTTCAAGAATCAGCATCACCAACACCCCATATCTTGGTTTCTAACTCTAGGCACACCTGGTTCACACCTGCCCTGCAATCTGGCTGAAATTGGTCCACAGCTGGACACTGCATCTTTAAATTTCTTGTCCTAAGAAGATAGTCCTTGTTATTGACCATTGGATATACTTCTACTACTAACAACAGCTTTCTTTCTCATTCACCTGCAGTGTGACTCACGCACTCATTCTCTGCATCAGCTATCTAGAATCCTGACAACAGAAATAGCACGACTGAGCTCCTGTAGCATCAGACCCAGCTGTATGCCCTTCAAATGCATCTACTACCTCTCATCCTCACAATGACCCCATGAGGTTGGTACTATTCATATCCCCATGTTGGGGAGTAGAGTTAAGTAACTACTCCAAATAGGTATTATGTACCATTTTCAGGATGGGGAACCAAAGCTCAAAGAAATGAACTGACTCAAGTGCGTGCACTGGCCAAGGGCAGAACCAAGGATTTGCAGAGGTCTCCCTGACATTGAAACAAACTTGAAGCCCTCGAGTGTGGTCCTAAAAGCACCCCATTTCCTGAATTAAACCCCTCTCTGATTGAAATAGCTAAAGCAAGTGACAATTTGACAAAAGGGACACTTGGCAAAGTCTGGGGACATTTTTGGTCTCATTTTTTGCTACAACCGGAAGTGGGGGTACTAAGGGCATCTGATGGGTATCCAGGAATGCTCTAAGCCCTGAGTACCCTCCACTGCACAGCAACCACACACCCCCCCCCCAAGCCCGCAAGGAATGATCCAGCTCAAAGTGTTATTAGTGCCAAGACTGAGAAATCCTGAATTAGCATGTTCTTCTGTTTTCTTCAAAACTCAAAGAGGCTGCATTTCGCCATATAAGCCCTAAATCCCGTCTACTATGTGGCACTGCTCTTCTCTCCTGCTTAGGAGGTTCACAGTGTCAAGAATAATTCCTCCCTTCAGGAGACACAAGAAAGGGACCTGAAGGAAAGTCTGATGATTGATTTCTTCTTCCAGTGCCCAGAAAAAGAGATGAAGGGAGTTTGGCAGAAGTTTCAAGGACCTGGTATGGCCATAAGGAGCCTGTGTGAAAAGACACAGCTGCCTCTTTGAATCTCATACAGTGTGGGGCACCTAGAAATCCTAACACATTTTAGGAAGAGGAACCATTCCTTGAAATAATGTAGCCTTTTTGCCTGGTATCAGAGAAGCTTCAGCTAACAGTCGGGTTCAGAAACCACGCCCTTGGAATCCAAGTGATTTCCGGTCTTTTTTAAGCCCTCATCCATCTCAATTTTTCTGTAGTTTTGACAGTCTGGGTAAATGCTCTTTTCTGAGGATTCTGTCCACCCTCGGCTTCCGTGGTCGCCCCACCCTTACCCCACCTGGGCTTAATATGCACCCCCTCTGATTGGCTGACGCTCACTCCCATGATTCCCCTCTCTCCCTTAGCTCAAGTTCTCCGCCTTCTGTAAATTCAACGAACACATCTCAGGGGGCGTAACTTGGGAGCTGAGGGTTGATGCTGTCCCCGGCGTGGCCCGCGATTTCTGAGAGCCAGGACTCAGGCAACGTCTTGACAGATTCCGAGAGACCTTGTGGGCTTTGAGCTGTCCGGTCCACCGGGTGTGAACCACGTAAAATCAGGAAGATTCCATCAAGTCTAAGGTGAAAGACACCTAAATGACCTAAGAGTAAACCAAACAAAAGCCCCATGCAATCAAATCTAATTAAAAATTATAATCTTATAGCAGTCCTGGCGGAGATGCAGATTTCGGCGGTTAGACTGGGACCCTCTCTTTCAGAGTTTTGGGCCCCGGACACAATGACTGCCATAGAAGGCTCAGTCCAGCAGTGACGGGATTTCTTCCCTTGATGGGGCTGCAGAACTTATCCCCCGGGGAGGTTCAGAATTAAAAAGAGCTACAAAGTCCATCAAACTCTGAATGTCAAATAAATTTTTATTTATAATCTATATGTATGTGTTACTTTAGTTTCTTGAAATGTTAAGGACAGTCCAGCATATTTGTTTTTTAAATACACCAACCCAGTGATTTTAACTTAATATAGGTAATTGCATAATGGATTTAGATTTGTGAATTTAAATGGAACTCTTAGTAAGTTTGTAAACCATATCGGAACTCTTAAGAGAAACTAAAATCCACTATGTTAAGTTTTAATTTGTTAGATTTATAAAAATTACTTGGGTATCTTGGAAGACTTGCTACCTTTGGTGGTTGCAATAACGTAAAGAAACCAAACCAGTATATTCAAAGTATAAATAAAGTCTAAGGTGTAAATAAAGTACTCTTAGAACCAATGGTTTAAGATGTCCATCAACAGATGAACAAAGAAAATGGTATAGATATACAATGGAATACTACTCAGCCATCAAAAAATGAAATCTTGCCATTTACAAAGGCGTGGATGGAATTAGATGGTGTTATGCTAAGCTAAATAAGTCAATAAGAGAAAGACAATTATCATATGATGTCACTGATACAATTATCATATGATGTCACAGAACAGCAAAGGGGAAGAGAGAAAAAAATAAGACAAAATCAGAGACGGAGACAAACCGTAAGAGACTCTTAACTATAGGAAACAAACTGAAGATTGCTGGAGGGGATTAGGGTGGGAAAAGGGGTGATTGGGTGATGGGCATTAAGAAGGACACGTGATGTAATGAGCACTGGGTTTTATATAAGACTGATGAATCCCTGAGCTCTACCTCTGAAACCAATAATACATTATATGTTAATTGAATTTAAATGCAAATAAATTTTTAAAAATGGTCTAAACTTGGGTAGAGTTCTTTTTAAATTGAATTAAGATATTTTAAAACTAAATTGAAGGAAATTAAGAGAGAAGAATTTTTAAAAATTGCAGCTTACACAAATTTAAAACATTGTAAAAGCTGAAATCTTTTCGGAACCAATCTTTCCATACACAAAAGCCAATCTCAAGGGCACACAAAAGAACAAACAAAAAAACACCCATTGGACAACAGGGCTGATTTGAAATGCAAGTGTTTTCAGGGGTTTGGAGATTCTTCATATCCACAAGGGTCCTGGACCCAAGGATGTTTAAGAACTCCCCTTTGTGGCAACTGTGACCTGTATATCCCTCCCAACCCACAGTTCCTAACAGGGCACCACCTGACTGTTCCATCAGCAACCAACTCCCCACAGTCTGTAAGACAATCTTATTAGAGGGACCCTCCTAAACCAGTCCCTCCCAGAGACCTCTCTCTGCCCAGACTTTTGTCAACTTTCCTGTGTGCTCTCCTTTGCCCCAGATAGCCAACCAATGATCTAATTCTATTGATCTATCTGTCAAATTTTCTAATTCTATTGATTTCTGCAAGTGCATGATTCTATTGGTCAATTCTAATTGATTCTATTAAAAATCAGTAGAATTAGGAAATTGGTTGGATACTTCCTTTCCCTTTGCCACGAAGATCTAAACTGTCACAAAACCCTAGCAAGTCTTCCCTTAGAACATTCCCTGCTTGTTACCTTTGTCTCCATCCTATCTTCACCCTTTTACCCCCCTCACACTATCAACAGCGATGCAGGGAACTCAGGGTTCTCTCTGCCACCCTGAATGACTCAGATGTGTGGCTCCAAAGCTCTCCGTGGCTCTTTGCCACTCCTATGGTTGGTCTCATCACCCAGGCATTGACTGCAAACTTCCAGACCCTTGTGGGCATCGCTCACTCCTGCCTCCACTCCTTCCTCCACATATGGGAAATAGCATTTGAGGGCCCTTAGCTCTGCCTCTGGAAACCCCATTTTCCTTAAGAACTTACAACCTCTGGCAAGACTCAGACCCTCTCTTACTTTGGATGACTGAGATAGCATGTCCATGATCCCTTCAGCTGCCATGCCCTCTGGCCCCTAACCCTCCAAGTTCTGGAAGAGTGGCAGCCATTTCTTCTCCACTTGTGAATCCTATGCAGGGAGGCCTTGCTCCCACTCATTTATGAAGCACCAACTACATGCCAGGCACCATTCTAAGTGTTGGGGGTTTAGTGGAGAATGAGACAAGAAGCTTCCTGCTATCAAGGAGTTTATACTCTGGAGGAGCAGGAAGGAAATGAAAGGCAATAAATGAACAAAATGCACACAGCTGTCTTCGCAGTGACACATACAGGGAGAAGAATCAACCAGAATTATGGGATAGAGAGGGGCTGCTTGGGGGGGGCGGGGGGGGGCTAATTTCGATCTGGGTGGTAAGAAAGCCCTTTCCAACTTGGTGACATTTGTGTGGAGACCTGAATAATGAGAAGCAGGTCCTGGGGACAGCGTTCTGGAAAGAGGGGACAGCCACAGTGGACATGGGAGAGGGGACTTAGCACATTGAGGGGGCGCTTCTGTGTGGTGACAGAGGAAGCAAGGCCACAGGCAGCCCGCAGAGGTGAGCGCTCTAGAGTATCAGAGAGTCTCCAGCAGAGGCGGGTGGGAGTTCCTGAGTGCACCCTCCGCCAGCTCTCCTGTGGCTGTGTGGGGAAAGTCTGTGGGTCCAGAGCGAAGCCAGGAGGCCAGCAGCGAGGACGGTACACAGTCGTGCATGGGGGACTAGGTGTGGCCACGGCACATCGAGGTGACCGATCTCCCCGGTTTGCCTGGGACTCAGGGGCTTCCTGGGACACGGGACCCTTGGTGTTGAAGTGGGAAACCCCTGGCAAGCCTGGGCAGTCGGTCATCCTAAGCAGCCGTGTGTGAAGGCCAAGTCTACCTGATTTGCTGACAGATGGGACTAAAGGAAAAGAGAGTTTAAGGGTGACGGCCAGGGATTCAGTTAGAAAGTGAGATGGATGGCAAAGCCAATATAAGAACACTTGGGTGAGCGCCGGGGGTTCAGTGGGTTAAGGCTGCATTGGGCTCAGGTCATGATTCCGGGGTGCTGGGATCAAGTCCCACTTAGGGCTCTCAGCTCAGGGGGGACCGTGCTTCTCCCCCTCACTCTGTGCGTGCTCTCCCTCTCTTTCTCTCTCTCTCTCAAATAAATAAATAAAATCTTTAGGGGGGGGGGGGAATACTTGGGAGAGAACTACTGTTATTCCAGATCTACAGAGATAAAGTAGATACAGAAATAGGCTTGCAATCAATAGCAAAATCACTCTGAAATCTCTTAATTGCTGGCTAACAGTCACAAATGAGCTGTCTTTCCCAGAAAGAGGGAATGCATCCATTTCCTGCAGATACGATGTTCTCAAAATCCAGAGGCAGATTGGGAGCTGCACCTGAGCCTGCCCCCCCCCCCC